>NC_084820.1:19160607-19460607 GCF_958449725.1 Rosa rugosa | reverse complement strand
TAAAATGAGATTAACCGTACACTCAGTACTTTAATTTCTTAAGACATTACATTAGATGGTGCATTTGCTTTCATCCGCCGGAACCTTTAACATGCAAATGTATGTACTTGGCCAGATTGTGTGGTTCCCTTTGTGGAACATTGTCGATCATTATTGATCTGGCTGCAAAAGAATCGTTCTTATTCATAATAATGAATTTGACAAAACTCACGGCAATGATGATTAGAATATTTCCGCTAGCTTTGACACGTGAATGTAAAACATTAGAAGACATGGAAGTTTCAATTAGATTCGATAAAGTTAGGATAGGTTTTCAAGTGTGCTACAAACCCTAGCTAGCTAGGTAATTTTCCACCGCAAGATGGGAACTTTATGAGTAAAAGAGATGACTATATATTCCTATCTAGGAACAAAAACCCAGTTGAAAATGTGAGTGTCAAGACAATTAGATATGATTCATCATCATTAACTATGATTATTTTCTGTTTGTTACAAGGGATTTGGATTTGAGGAAGGGCATGCTATTAACATGAAAATGAATTAAATAAATAAATAAGTACTGCTTAATTATACCATTTGACTTTTAAGTTGTGATTGTAAAGTAAATTAAGTATATAATTTTCCTGGCATAAGTCAATCTACTTCACCAAAAAGCAATATCCAGAATGATGATGATTCTGCCGGCCTGTAACACAATAAATCATTATAAATTGTCTTCACTCTCATAACATACATCATAATCATTCTTTGGATCTGCATGCATTATATAACATTAATTCCTTTCGATCTGGATTATGGGGTTAAACAATAATGAGGATCGGAGCAGTGTATATATTGTATTAATCCACTCATACTTCATCTGAAAATTACCCAAAAAAATTAAGGAATGTTACCTTCTTCTAATTTCTTTTTCCCCTATCTTTTTTTCTTTTCGATCTCATTGTACAAATGAGTCACATGAAAAAGATTCGCATTTAAATGATCTTTTTTTTAAAAAAAAATGATAGTTCACTGATATTTAATCATCAGTACATAAAATATAATGGCGAGCTCCGACCATCACTACGTGAATTGCTAACTTACATATCATCTAGAACAATTAATTGACATGACCCAAGAAAATCCAATCCCGATCTAACCATTAAAAATGCACATTTTATCGAGCAATAAATCCTGCAACTGCGCACGCTACCTTATTGGCATCTTGGAGAAGAGTCATCAGCCTTCTAATGGCATCAACAACTCATACCCAATGCCACCAAACATTCCTCTTAACCATTAGTTCAACTTGACGGCTTCTAAACAATCCATCTCCACTCACACCTGCATCCAGAGACGTAGCCAGGAATTGATGCAGGGTTTGGCTAATTTTAGCTATACAAAAATTTTGCGAAGAATTCTTTTTTTTTTTTTAGGTTTGGAACCCAGTTGGAGGCTCATCCTCACGCTTTTATGAGAAGTTTTAAGGTAAAATAGTCAAATTACCCCCTGATTTATCCCATAATTGTCGATTTACCCCCTGACATTTTAATTTTGATTATTTACACCCCCACTTTTTCAATTGTTGCCTATTTACCCCCTACCATTAATTTTTGGACTTTTCATCTAATTTCTCCATTAGCTTGGTCAGCATGTAAGGAGTATTTTCGTCGTTCCAATTGTCTATCGAAAAAAAAAAATCAAGCCAACAATCAACGTCAGATTTTAGGAGAGAGGGATCTGGAGAGATACATGCCACCGATCCATGAACCCAATGATGAAAGGGCGCAGTCAATACATGAGCATTCTGGCATCTCGATCTAGCGAGAGAGACCATGTCTGAGAGAGAGATTTGCCCTGACCAAAAGTACAAGGATATGAGTACAGAAGACCTAATGGCAATGGTCCATTTTTACTGTTTTTTTAATCCTCTCTGCTCTCTTCTCTTCTCGACTTTTAAGTTCTCTTCGATGTGGGACTTCTTCACTTGTTGGAGCCAATGAATTTGGCAAAGCCAGCATTATGTATGTGGGTGTGATCTTTGCTTAGTTGTTTAAGTTAAAATCTGGAAAAAGATTGGAACAAATAATTCATTTTATAGACCAGGTGTCGTTTGCTCATATCTCTGACTCCATAACTAGTCTCAACTCTCAACCATTCTTGTGGTTGAGTAGAAATCGAATTAGATCTTACCCGCTACTCTCACTTGGTTGCAGGCGAACAATGGTTTGAGAAATTGTGTTTCTGATCTAATATACATCATATTTCCATCGCACTTGAAGGCTTGTAGGCTTTCTGGGTTCATTTCTCTCGTCAATGGAGGATAATATTTACTGTCCAACATAATTTGGGCTCATATTAACTCAAGGTAAGAGACCAATAAAGCTCTCACATATTAACGAAGGATTGTTGGTGACAGATTTCGTCTCTCCCCATATCCCTCT
The DNA here is from genome assembly GCF_958449725.1 of Rosa rugosa. Lineage (NCBI taxonomy): Eukaryota > Viridiplantae > Streptophyta > Magnoliopsida > Rosales > Rosaceae > Rosa > Rosa rugosa. The sequence goes on along the minus strand of NC_084820.1, from coordinate 19,458,184 downwards.
CTCCTAAAATCTAACATTCATTGTTGTTTTGTTTAATTTTTTTTTTTATAGACAATTGAAAAGACGAAAATGCTCCTCACATGCTAACTAAGTTAACGGAGAAATTGGATGAAATGTCTAAAAGTTAACGATAGGAGCTAAATCGGCAACAATTAGTAAAGTGAGGGTTTAAATAATCAAAATTAAAATGTCAGGGGGTAAATCGACAATCATGGTATAAGTCAGGGGGTAATTTAACTATTTTGCCAAGTTTTAAATACACACCCCTAATTACTTAAAACACACTCCATACTTAATACACCACCCATTTAATTTCTCATTCTAATCTATATCTATATTATTATTAAGAGGGAGAGGTCTCCTCCCTTATGAAATAGAGCAACTTAGCGACCCAAGCGCCGCCTTTGCGTCGCCACAAAGCTCCGGGCAGCCCCTACACCATGCTGCACGGTAGTATTCTAGTTTGGAATTGTCGAGGGATAGTTAACCTCAAAACACAAAGGGCACTTGTCGATCTAGTTCAAGCGCGCAAACCATCTCTTATTTTTCTGGCTGAAACCCTAGCGCAAAAAACCCTAATTGACTCGCTTACAGTAAAGTTAGGGTTCAAAGACAATATTTGTTTCCCACATCAAAGGGAGACTCAAGGAATTGCCCTCCTCTGGAATGAGGACACTCATGCTGAATTTCGATCATCCTATGCGCATCATATTGATGTTGTCATTGGAAAACCAGAAGAAGCAACGAAGTGGAGGTTTACTGGTATTTATGGTTTTGCAGCAAGAGAGGCTAGAACACGAACATGGGATCTGGTTCGATCTCTTGCAGCGCAGCCATGCACCCTGCCTTGGCTTATGGCGGGGGACTTCAATGAGATCATGTCACAAGCGGACAAGTCTGGAGGCCAAAGAAGAGCGTCCCTGCCAATGGAGACTTTCCGACGAACCATGACAGCCTGTGGTTTTGTGGACATGGGGTTTGTTGGTAGTAGGTTTACGTGGAGTAACAAGTATACCAAGGAGAGATTGGATCGTGGTTTCCAAACTCTACAATGGAGAAGCCTTTTCCCATTTAGTAGAGTTATCACTCTTCATCCCTCGGATTCGGACCATTGCCCTATTTTAATTGAAGTTCATGCTGAGAAGATACAGTCTAAAAGAGTTAACAAACTCTTTCGTTTTGAGGAAATATGGCATGGGAATCAAACTTGCGCAGATATCATCCAGAAAGAATGGGCGATTCCTACTACGGGTAACGCTTTAAGACAGATTGGTTTCAAATTCAAAGCTATTGGTAAGCAACTGATGCATTGGCACAAGACGGAGTTTGATAAACAAAGGGCTGAAATGAGAGTAATTCAAGAGAAACTGCATGATATTATGCGACTGCCCTTTTCTCCAGCGCAATATGAAGAACAACGAACCTTGCATGCCAAGTATAGCCATTTGTTGTCTCAACAAGAAAAGTACTGGAGGCAAAGATCCAGAGCCATTTGGTTAAAGGATGGAGACAGAAATTCTGCCTTTTTCCATCGTAGGGCATGTAACAGGAAAAGTAGAAACTCCATTAAAGGTATTAATGATGAGCATGGCCAATGGCAGTCCGAACCAGCTGAGATACAAAGGGTGTTGATGAGCTATTTCGAGTCAATATTCTCTTCTGAGGGATGTGACGCTAGGGCTCTACAAACTGTGATAGATGCGACAACAACAAGAGTCACTAGCAGCATGAATGAATCTCTTGTACAACCATACACAGATGATGAAATCCGAGCAGCTTTATTTCAAATGCACCCCTCCAAGAGCCCGGGACCTGATGGGATGTCCCCCTTCTTCTTCCAAAAGTATTGGAACGTGGTGAGTATGGATGTATGTCATGCTATTCGTAATTTTCTCGAGAAAGGTGAATTATGGTCCGAATCCAATTATACTTTCTTGTGTCTGATCCCTAAAGTCAAGTCACCTAAGGTAGCTGCTCACTTCAGGCCAATTGCTCTGTGCAATGTGATCTGCAGAATAGCTTCCAAGGTCGTGGCAAATAGACTGAAATATATATTGCCTGAGATTATCTCACCACTTCAGAGTGCTTATGTGCCAGGACGGTTAATTTCTGATAACACCTTAGTGGCTACTGAGGCTGCCCACTTCATGCATCAGTTACGAAACCAAGACTCAGGTTTTTTCTCCCTGAAACTTGATATTAGTAAAGCTTATGATCGTCTTGAATGGCAGTTTATTCATGCAATATTGCTCAAGTTGGGTTTCCAGTCTTCTTGGGTTCAAATGATAATGAGCTGCATTACACAAGTAACTTACTCAATTCTTATTCAGGGTGAACCAACTGCCAAGCTTACTCCCACTAGAGGTATTAGACAGGGTGATCCATTATCACCCTATCTATTTATTTTGTGTGCAGAAGGGCTGCCAGCTTTAATCTCTCAAGCTTTTCAGAACAATGTTATTGCAGGACTTAAAATGAGTCCAACAGCCCCAACTCTGCATCATCTATTCTTTGCATATGATAGTTTCTTGTTTGGCACTGCTACAGATGGGGAATGCTACAAGTTTAAAGAAATTCTTGACACTTATGAACGTGCCTCAGGACAAAAGGTGAATTATCAGAAGAGTAGTATGGCATTCAGTAATAATGTAGACATGGAGACACAAAACAGACTTGCGTCTATTGTAGCTGTTAAAAGAGTGGATGAACATGACAGATATTTGGGTTTACCCTTGAGAGTTGGCCGATCAAAGATGGCGATTTTTGCATACATCAAGGACAAATTAACAAAGAAACTTATTAACTGGAAGGCAAAGATCTTGAGTTGTGCAGGCAAGGAAATCTTAATCAAGGCAGTGGCACAAATGATGCCACTGTATGCCATGAACTGTTATCTCCTACCACAAGGGTTATGTGATGATATCCATAAGTTGTGTGCATCTTTCTTTTGGGGAGACACCGATAAGAAGAAAAAAATCCATTGGAGAAGTTGGGACAAGTTGTGTTTAACTAAGAAGGAAGGTGGTATGGGGTTCAAGAACCTGTATGCATATAATCTGGCAATGTTGGCCAAACAAGGATGGAGGCTAGTCACCAACCCTCAATCACTCATCGCCAGGTTGTTCAAAGCTCGATATTTTCCCAATAATTCTTTTTGGGAAGCGGATTTGGGAGATTCGCCATCCTTCTCATGGAGAAGCATTCTCAGTGGTAGACCAGTTTTGAAAGCTGGGATTCAGTGGAAAATTGGGGATGGTACTTCAGTGAGTATTTGGCATGACAAGTGGCTTCCAGTGCAGCAGCCAGTTCACCTCCCACAACCACCTCATACAGAGTTTCATGTTGTGGCTGATCTCATTAATAAGGAAACAAGGGAATGGATTCCTGCCTCGGTGTATGCCCTATTTCCTCATGACATAGCTGAGAAGATCTTGTGTATCCCACTTGGACGGCGCTCATGCTCCGATAGACTCATCTGGAGTCCAGAGAAGAAAGGTTTTTATTCTGTGAAATCTTCCTATTGGATAGCTAGAGCGCATGTCCTCCAAAATTTTCTCACATCTACGTCGCAGGGAGATCCTTTTAAAGAGCTTTGGCAGAAACTTTGGAAGGCAAAGGTTCCAGGAAAGGTGAGTATTTGCAACTGGAGAGCTTGCAACAACCTCTTGTCTACAAGGGAACGTTTGACAAAGAAGGGCTATACTGGCAGCACAGAGTGTTTGCTTTGCCATTTTCACATGGAGGACAACCATCATATCTTCTGTAAGTGTCCCATAGCCATGCAAATACTCTCTGCTCCTCCGTTTAATCTCCAACACACTTTGCTGCCTAATATGAGTTTTAAGGAATGGATGCTTGAAAGAGCACAACACCTCAAACCTGAAACCTTCGAGAAGCTCATGATGATTATTTGGGCTTTATGGAAAAACCGTAACAATGTGCTATGGGAAGGAAAGGCTCAATCTGTTCCTGATTTGGTTTTGGGTTGTTTTACATGGCTCACTAAGTTCCAGAAATCCAGAGGAACAGGTACATCCACTCAAGGATCGGTCCGGCCAAAGTGGAAACCACCAACGCAGGGTTTCAAATTGAATGTTGATGCAGCCTTCCTACCTAATCAGCATCAGGGTGGACTCGGGGGAGTATTGAGGGACTCGACAGGTCAGTTCAAAGCTGCTTTCTTTCAGCATGTTGACCATGCAGCTTCACCAAAGCAGTGTGAGCTGCTAGCCATTAGGGCGAGTTTGGATTTGTTATCCTCCTTAGATATACAAAATGTGTGTATTGAAAGTGACTGCATGGAAGCTGTCTACGAAGCACACTGTACGAATTACGCTTTATTAGCTAACGGAGGTCTAGTGGATGATATTCAGGCAATGTGGCGTAGGCTGCAAGGGGTGACCATATGTCATACTCCGAGAACCTGTAATGCGGTGGCTCACCGCCTAGCAGCTTTAGGTTTTGAGGCTACTATAGGAGAAGTTTGGTTCGATTATGCTCCTCCTTGTATTATTGATGTACTACAGCACGATTGTGCCCAACTCCTTTGAGTTGTTTTCAATAACAGTCCTTTCTTTGATTCAAAAAAAAAAAAAAAAAATTATTATTAAGAGAATAGGCTTGCTCTCCAAAACTGAAAATTTTGACGAATATAACCCTCTAATATTAAAAAACTTTAGAAACTGAAAAAACCAACAGGGACAATAATGTCAATTTAAAAAAATTAAAATATATTAAATTCCTTAAAATAAAATAAATAGTAGTTATTGTTGTAGAAAATTGCTTTGGTTAAGAAACTACACACTTCCTTGCAAAAAAAAAAAAAAAACACCCACACACATAGAGTGTGGGCACATGCTAGTATTTTACTAAATACACAACTTAAAGTACCTAAAATACCCTTAATCTCAAAAATCATGAAATATCCTACTTTTTAACTATATTAAGGTTACTATTTAATATGAATAGTATATTCTAGTATATTGACGTTTTGTAAATGACCATATTGATTAATTGTGTTAGTTATTGAGAAATCCATAAAGATTTATTATTGTTCCCTTTAAATAGATGCATATAAATAGGTTTTGTGTTATTTGAGCTCTCATCCACCAAACACCATGTTAATCAAGTATAAAATTATGAGTCGGTGAGCCGTGACATGTTGGTTAGCTAGCCTAACTAACACTGTGGAGGTCACGGGTTCAAACCTCACTGACATCAGGGATGGGGTGGGCTGGGGAGTTACATTGTCGTCCAGAGTCAAAAAAAAAAAAAAAAAAAAAAAGTATAAAATTATGAGTTGAACATTCAACCAAAACTATACGAGTAGTTACAAAGTTTTTTCACGTGTGATGTTTTATATTAGAAAATAAATTGATTAATCAGAACTCTTAGAACAAAAAAGGAAATTAACTAAAAAATGGGAGCAAAGCGATATGTTTTAAAAATATTTAATGCCATTGATTTTGAAATTCTAAATATTATGGTTTCTAACCTCATTTTTATTTAAGGAAAAATAAACTATCTAATTTACTAACTTTATTCTTGTATTAAATTGGGAGGCCATGTATAGAAATTTGTTGTGTTTATCTAACTATTTATACATAAATAGAATAATATAAGGAAAATATGACTATTTTTTTCTTCTTCTAATGCATAGATGTCTGTTTTGGTCATTTAATCTATCTACAAAATCTAATTTAAAATATAAAATAATAGGGATGTGTATTTAAAATTTCTCTGCCTTTATTATTAAAAACATACAATTTTTTTTTTGGGGGGGGGGGACATAAAACCAAAATCTCATAAATAAAAAATTACAAGCACAAATCTAACTTAATCGTACCCTCCAATGCCCACTAACTTCAAATTCAACAATCACTGAATCATTATCAATATTGTCGGCAAACTCTTTTTCAATGTAGAGAACCATCAAATCATCAAGAAAGTCATCTTCCATCTTATTTAGAAGTTTGTTTTTTTATGATGTTCATAGATGAAAATGCTTTCTCTGTTGTTGCTGTAGAAACTGGCAGAGTCAAAACAAGACAAATCAACCTGTAAATCAACCTATAATATATATACATACATTTCAATATAAATCAAACCAACAAAATAGACACAGGTCAATAGCATAGCATAGACGACATCTGCTTATATTAATAACTAGAGAACCAAATTTAAATTTATCAGTAAAGAAGCTATAAAATAGAAACCACGGCATCTTATTATATTCAATACTTTTCCAATTGAGAATACAATGAATCATATTGAGATCTAATTCCATTCCCTTTTATATTCACCAACTACATGTCTCTTTTTATAGAATATTACTTTGTTAATATTGCAAAGCAATTCAAGTCACGTGAAATGATATCACTCTATAAGAACTTCTCACAAAACCACTGTAAGTGGTCTAGTGGTTCTTGCCTAGTTAGGTGTGCTCCTCAACCTAGGTTCAAACCTTGAAGCTGTCAAAGTGGCCAGGCACTGTGGTGCAATGCACAGTTGGAGCATTTCACATACGCCAAAGCCGAAGGGGTTTATCTTGGGCCTAGGAAGCCTTTGGGTTCCTCTTGACAAAGTCAAAAAACAAAAAAAAAAAAGAACTTCTCACAAATATGACAAGTAAGATGGAAATCAGTAATGCAAAACATATTGACATATTCGATGCTCCACAAAAGATATAACCCAAATGACCAAATCAGTGAAATCACTTTCTAAGATAATAAACAATCAAACACCAAAACAATCAAACATCATAAAACAATCAAACTCATCAACAACCCACAAACTACAAACCTCAGATCAACCAAAAGTCCAAAACCCACACAAACGATCAAAAACAAAGAGTCAAAGATATGGGTAATCATTAATTCCTTCTATTCATTAAAGGGTACGAAGACATTCGTTTTTACCTGGGATTCTAGGAAGCAGATTAGCAGACTAGCAAAGGGTTTTGCAGCTTTTGCTTGTCATTGGAATAGGCAAAGAGGCCGGAAACAGGAAGGGACTCAAATGTGGCTACGTGGAGCGGTGGAGGTGGCTCAGTGGCGGAGTGGCGGGACAAAGCGGCTGAAGGAGTCGTGGTTGGAAGGCTGGAAGCGGCTGCGGGAGAGTTTGAGAGTGTGTTTGACCTACAACATTAGTATAAATTTTTTTTAATTATTATTATTTGGGCTATACCCCTACTTGGCAGCTTTTGGCCCAAAATTTTCCTTGGGCTACAGCCCAAGTAGCCCTAAGCATAGCTACGTCCCTGCCTCCATCGAACCTTCTTTCCATGACAAATTTGAGCCTCATCTTAATAGTTAGCAACTTAGAAGGTAATGGAGAAAGTTGGTGGTAAAGTTTTTTGGCCTAACTGCTCCATGCAGGCATGCATTACCCCGAACTCATTTTTCACAACAGCACTTGATCCACACAAATTTAATTTAGGGTGCGGCTATTGCCACCCTACTAATTACTTTGTTCACCCTACAAGTTTCTGGTTTATTGAAAGACTATAATACCCTAATATAAAATCACAATAAAAGACAATATCTTATTAAAAATTACAATTTATTTTTCTTATTACACCTTATAGAACACGTACTTCAATTTCATTTTTAATTTTTTGTTTATCATTAAACCCTAAAACTTTGTTTCTTAGCAATCATTATCTACAATCATTCTCATGTTGTGCTAACAAGTTTGATGCCTAAAAATATATCATATTCTAATGGAGTTTGAAAATACCTATTTGGAGCCTGAAAATGAGGTAATTGCATTTTTGTTTTCATATTTCTTTGTTTATTAGACTGATTGACTGAGAGACACGAGTAGAAAGCCAAAAGAAACTAAGAGAGACGCGGATGAAGCCAAATAGAAAAAGAATTCAGTTAAACTTTACATTGGAAAAGAATATTTTGGGTACTGCAAATAGGTGAGCATAGTAAACTTGCAATTAAAAAAATATATGTAGGGTGAGAAAAGAATGTAGGATAAACAAAATAGTTAGTAGGGTGGCAATAGCGGCACCTTTTAATTTATGGTGTATTGAAATGATTACTTGTGAATCACATATCACTAAAGAAAAACTTAAGGGAAAATTACTGGTCACACCCTGTATTTTGGGTGCGTCGACAGTTCAGTCTCTAACATCCTAATTTTAACAAATAACTCCCCAGACATTCAAATCTCACACAATTTGATCCAAAATGACAATTTTACTCCCTCTCTATCTCTCACGATCTAGCTAGATCCATTAACAAACCAAAAATACAAGACATAGCACCATTGCTCTCAGGTCCAAACTCATTGATGATACCAGCGGCATACAAAATTGTAAAGTACCAACAATCTCTAGAGTGAGAAGAGTTACCATCAACGGCGATCAACTGTTGTTGAACCTTGAAGTTGGCGGTCACGCAAGCGTCACAGGCGGAGATATCAGTGAGGTCTAGCCTGCAGGAAGAATCGAATGCACTGGTGCCATTGAGTTTGGGAAGACTCAATATGGGCACAGATGTTGGTGGGGTTGAGAAACTGTGGCGACAAAGCTTCGGAGGTCTTCTTCGCATGGCGGCGGAGCTTCATAGGTCTTCTTCGCATGGTAGCAATGCTTGGAATTGGAGATGCAGTTGAGGTCGATGGCGACGGCAAACCACAACTCTCCAAGTTCACAATTCCGACGGACGATCTAAATCTTCCAGCGCCGTCTTTCTGGACCGAGAGAGAGAGAGAGAGACCTAGTGTTCAACAATGAGGAGTCCAGTCGAAGAAGAGGATGCGGGGCGATGACGAGGCTTTCTAATTCGTTTGGAGATTCCGACGACAAAGGGCAATGGTAGCTGGAGAGCAGGCAAGCAAGATCGGAGTAATCCTATGCTCGGACGGGTTGCAGACGGCCCCGTGATTGGTTCGAGTTGGAGTTGCAGGATCGAGTGGCGGCTTCACTAGGATCTACTAGTTTTTGTTTGGATCAGATCGCTCCAATCGAGATTGGGATGTCTAGCTCCGATCTAGGGAGGGTGGTGTGTCTTTGCCGGAATGATGGGGATGATGGAGGGTGGAATGGTCGAATCGCGCTTCCACGGCGTCAAGTTGGCGGCGGGACAACGAGGGAGGCTCAAGCGAGAGAGAGAGAGAGGTAAAATGGTCATTTTGGACCAAATTGTGTGAGATTTGAATGTCTAGGGAGTTATTTGTTAAAATTAAGATGTTAGAGACTGAACTGTCAACGCACCCAAAGTATAGGGTGTGACCAGTAATTTGCCCAAAACTTAAATAGGCGGAAGTAAATATCAATCTAATTTGGAAGTCGTTATATTGTAGTTTAAACACTACTTGTTTTGTTTCTCTTTAATTTTTTATTTTTTTTTAATATTTGGTTAGAAGCGATCGAACTGTTAAAATTTTTCTGATTGTTTTTTTTTTTATAAGGGCTGGTGCAACTGCCCTCAAGCCTTGATTAATGAAACTTTCGAATACAAAAAGGGGACTTTGAGCCTAAACCCCTAATTACAATAAACATTTAGAGAACGTCCCGAAATGATATCAGGAGTCTCTACAAAATACATATATTCTAACAAGTACCAATTAGCAAAGAGCGCACTACTGGCTACTCCATTTACTTTAACATAGCAGTGACTTACCAGCAAGATAACTCGATTACAACGAAGCATAATTACTATAATCACATGTTTCCCACTATCTTGCCGCTGAAAAATAATTCCGACGACACTTAATTTCTAATTGTTATCATACGGTACCTTAGGAATTAAGGAGGGAGTGGGAGAACCATTTTCAATGGATGTCTATTATGCACTTTCCCTTTTCAATCTCAATGAATTGTAAGCCAATTATGTATCATTCACACTGCTGAGTTGAAGTTTGCTAACAAACATTTACTTCTTTCTCTTCAATGTGATTAACTATAATGTCTTATGAGTAATTTGCTCCGCAAGGCACGTACGTAGGGACAATTTTTTTTCCAGAAAACAGGTCTAGCTATCTAGAAACTACAATAGTTTTGCCGGAAATTAATCTGACGAAATAAAATATTGTAATGGATATTCCAATTGATTAAGATGTTCTGCATTATAATAGGGAAACAATCAATTGCATATCTTGCCTAAAGTCTATATTATTATTGTACGTCCTTTTTCTGATGTTCATACCAACCAAGCAAGCTAATGCAGCCAATGTTGCTCAATCCAAATTAAGCTAATAATACAAAATTAAACGTTTCAAATAATAATACGTGTCTCAATTATTGAAACTAGCTTTCTCCTTTATATTTCCATACGTAGCTAAATTATTGACCAGAAGCAAATGATCACTTGCAAATATAGGCAAGGCAACAATATCATAATTGGATGGATATAGCACCAAGTCATTTTCCAAGAGCCTATATATCTATTCAAGTCTATACATGATGTTGCTGCAAAATTACAATCCAAATCTAAATCAAGCGTTATGTCATTATCAAAGCCGGAGACACAATTTAGTATAGTGCACAATATATTATACATATCTGTCTTGATCATCTTCCAATTCTTGTCACAAGTGTATAACTTGTGTACCAAATAGATTCTCATCTGAACACTTCAATTGACCAGGCCAGGGGAGCTTCAGAAAATAGATCCTACAAAAGTGAAAGAAAAAAAATACTAATTATATATTCGATAATGCATGAGCTGGGCAATGAAGTATCCAATAGAGTATACATCTATCTATGAACTCTACAACGAATAAATGACCAAACGATTTTCGTTTTTTGACTTCTTCTTTTTTTTCTTCCATTGATGACCTAATAAGTAAAACATAAATCACTGTGATTTTTTTATTTTTTTTTTAAGGGGTTTGGAACTCAACAAAGGTGGGAGGCTCAGCCCCATACCTGACTTATTGTATTAAAATTTAACATATACATCGAGAGAGACATAAAACTTTGACCTCTAGCATTAGTACATGAATCCTAATAGAATACGTACATCCCTCTAGCATTAGTACATGAATCCTAATAGAATACGTACATCCCGAATAATTGCGGGAGACTCATCTAACCAATAGTCATTAAGATAATTCGTACTAGCAAGGTGAGATAGTCACTGTGATTGTACGTGTTTCATAAGTATCAGCTTTGGCAAAATATTAAGATAGATTAATTTTGTCGTCAATACATGTTTAAATATGACCTATTAATGCTTTTTTTTTTTTTAAGAATGACTTATTAATAATACAATAAAAGATATCGAGTTTTTTTTTTATTGTTAAAGTTATGTGAATCGATACAAACTAATATTATAGAATATGAAGATTCCATAAAAAAAATATATAAAAAAATAAATAAAAAGCCCACAATTATAAACGCTGAATATGAGTAAACCTATTAGGTCCAATGCATTTTGAGATAGAACCACACTAATTTTACACAAAATGGTCAAGTGAGGTTAAGTATCCATTTTTTGTGATACTGCTAATTAAGAAGGTTCACAAATACTTATAAAAGTTCTCTTGGCTTTCATTTGCGAACACAAAGGATGAGATGAGAGGATAATGAAGTAGAAGAAAAATGAGGTGGTAGTGTTTACTGTTAAAAGAAAGAATAACTGTGACTAGTGTAGGTTTGGCCAATTACACGTCTTTTGATGAAGCTAGCTAAGCTAGGGCTCCGCTCTCTGGCGCGATCTGGCAGTAGTCGTCTGGGCTTTCCCTCGTTTTCTTGTCCTGATTTGACTGAATCCAGTGGGGACACATATGCCTACCTTTCTCTGACCTACCTTAATCCTCTCCTTTTTACATGGAAGCAAGCTTTGAATGCCATAACCATCCCGGCCCGCCGGCATCGGCCGGATGCCGGCATTATCCCAATAACCCTAAATAACTAAACAGATCATTAAATGGATGTATAGCTCTTTTCCGGCTACCCGAAACTGACCGGGCATTCGTTTCAAATCAAAGTGAATAGTATCCGTATTATACAATTCCGACAACGACGGGGTGACCAAAACCCCACGGGGCAATGCTACCGTTCAGACGCAGACACGTGTTCACTACAGTTAACCCAAAAAATGAGAGATCTCTCTCCTCTTGTTCTCCTCCGTTTAGAATCAACCTTGCTTTGTAAAACCAGCATCAGATTTTGGAACTGAACCATTATGAACATGTTGAAAAAGAACCTAAACTTCCCTCGCTCATTTTGGAACTTTCTTTTTTTCCTTTTTATCTGAGATTTTTCTAATGGTAAAAGAGCCAAAAAAAAGAAGAATGAACCATCTTCACCAATGAGAGGATAAAGAGAGAGTTGGATCTATTAGTTGGAAATAAGAACATCAAAGCAGTGAGTTTGTGATAGTTGGATCGGTTGGAAGCAGGGGCTGATGAGAGAGAAAGGTTGGTGTTTACGGGTAGGGGAGAGAGAGAAACCAAAATGTGCCAAGGGTAAAACTGGAAATAGGAGACTGATCTACTGGTACTGACTGATCTGCTCATCTCATGCAAAAGTGCAGCGGGAGCTGATAATCGAGGAAGAGTGGGGCCTCGGTCAAATCTGGGGAAAGGACAGAGATTGGAAAAGCGAGATGGGAACAAAGGAAAAAAGAAAAGAGCGGTTTGGTTTAGAGGGAGAGAAATAGAGAGAGAGAGTGTGATAATATTGTGGGCGGGGTAGGGGTTAGCTCAATCAGCCTCTCAACCTCAACCTCATGAGCCTGTTTTGTATGTCCATCAAAGGTCACCAAAGGAAGGTACGTGCCAACACCACCAACCAGTAAGTTAGCTAGGTCATTTTCTTTCCTTTTCTTTCTCTCGTCACCATCAGAATCTGGGAAAACCGCTTTTCTTTTGGCGTCGTCAGCTAACGCCGCTGTTTTTCCTCCGTCCTACACGTCAAGTTCTACCACCCTACGGCCTCGGCTACGTCATTATCATTCTACTACACCGTTCGTTCTAGTCTTAGAGAGTACAGATCATGAAAGCTAAGTAGCTAACGACAGTCCTTATCTCCTCTATTATTCACTTTATAATTTTAACAAGAATGTGCTCGAGGACGTGTGGCGAAATTATTAACCGGATGAGTGAAACTTAGCTAGCTAGCTAGCTTGACGATGATGTTGATTTATACGCAACGGTGAAATTACACTAAATGCTCTCTCGGATTAGAAGATCTTTCAAACAATAGACGACAAATGCAAATGCATGAATAATATTTTCATTTTCTTCGTTGGCCGCCCTTGCTGTGATTGTTGCCACCATTTTAGTTTGCCGTGATTTCTTTCTTGAGATTGTAGCACATATATTGTTAAGATTATTTCTTAGCCGGTAAGATTTGCTGATATGTTGCTGATATGGAGCATACATATAAGCAACCCTCACTTTTTCTCAGTAATCGTTCAATCAAAAAGACTTTTTCGAATATATCTAAAAAAACTAGTGTAAGTCGTCTTTTGCTCTGTTAGGGTTTTCTCTCTAGCTGAAAAACTGATCGAGTGTTCCGTAGCCATGGCGGAGGAGGGAGCAGCAACTACTCTCGCCCTGTCGGAAGAGGCCGTGGTGAGCTTGGAGGGGGCTAGAGATTTGATCCATGACCCTTTTTTTTTTTACTTGTGTGGTCAGTTGCTATCCAAGAAACGGGTGGTCGTAACGTCCTTCTCGGCGGCGATCTCTAGGGTGTGGCGGCTAAAAGAGAAGGTCTTGATCCGTGAGGAGGAGGGTGACATCTTTGTGTTCCAATTCAAGGATCAGGAGGAGAAGCACCGCATCCTCAATGGAGGACCATGGTTTTATAGAAACTCGATGCTTCTACTGGCGGACTACGATGATGTTAGCGCGTTGCCGGATGTCCAGCTGCACTCCCTCGAAGTCTAGGCTGTGGTGAAGGGTTTGTGTGTTGCCATGCGCAATGAACGAGCTTTAAATCGTATCGGAAGTTTTCTAGGGAGCTTTGTTAGGGCTGATCTGGTGGCGCTGCAGAGGAAGGATTCCGTCCAATGAATCCGACTGATTCATGACATGCGGCAGCGGATATGGGCTCGAAGGGAGTTTCGCTTCTCGCCGGACTTATCTGTCGAATTGGAATTCCATTATGAGAAGTGCCATGGCATTTGCAAGGCCTGTGGCTTCTTCTACCACGGCAGAGCGAATTGTGACAGAGGCTTGGTAGTGGAGGCCGTTGTGATGCTGGCCTTGGATCTGCAGGTGGTGGCGAACTCAGAAGCGGTGACGGTCAGGGATTCCGAGTCGGATGGGGCGGCTTCGGGACCTTCGGGGCCGAAGACGGCAACTGATGATGGGTCACGTCTTGGGGCAGAGGCGGAGATTCATGCATCTGCTGCTCCGATTTTAGCGGGAAACCCTAGCTTCAAACTAGGGTTGATCGCTAGGCTGGGAAACAATGGGCCAGGCGGATCTATTTGACCGGATTGGCTGGGACAAGATGCTGCACTCTTTGCTTCTGGGCTTCGTTCTGGTACAAGGTTGAAGGATTGGATCTTGTGTCACGCCCCAATTTTCAAGCATAAATTATAAACAAATAACAATCACAAATACTCCTAGCGTGATGGTTCAGACATCAATACAAAACACTGGGAAAAAATTTCTTTAAAGAACAGCAAGTAAAGATGTCCTAAACCCACAACGTCAATACAGACTCATTCTTTATAGTCATATATTACATTACACCAAGTTTACAAACTAACTGAATAACAATTCAATAAGTAAACAGCCTCACCCCACTCATTACACAACAGAAGACTAACAAGTGCGTGCAACAATTAAGTTCCTAAACTCAGGACTGCAACAGCAAGGGACCATAGCTCCAACACGTTCACCCTAACCTGCAGGATAGACCTCTACACCATGAAATAGTGCAACGGGTTGAAAAAACAAACCCGATAAGCTTATGAAAGCTCGTGTGAGTAACCTCAAAACAACAAAGAAGAAGCACATGCTTAAACCATCTCAACTTAACAAAAACATCAAGTTCATATCATATCATATCATATTGTATCATATCATGCTCATGTACGTTAACTCAAAATCTAAAACCACATGCTCTGACTCTCAACCGATGCATTTAATTTTTCAAAGGTTCAACTAAACAATCAAACTCCAGTAACGTTTTAAAACATTTAAAACTCCAATAATCCAAAATCATGCTCCTTTTATCTCAACCGAATAATTGTCACCTCAGTGACCTTTCAAAATCATTGAAATCTCAGCAACCACTTCTCAAAAAATGTAAAGCACTTATAATTCAAAATCAAGTAAAAAGTAATCCCTGCATGTGAATTAGTTCAGGAGATCACATCAAAAGCACATCAAGCAAATCATAGTAATCTTTGCATGTCGTTTAGCTCAGGAGATTACATTAAAACAATCAATAGAAGTCATAGTAATCTCTGCATGTCGTTTAGTTCAGGAGATTACATTAAAACCAATCAATTCAGAAAACAATATTCCCTGCATATAATTTAGTTCAGGAGATTACGAAAGACAACAAGCAAGTCAATAATAGAAATAAACTAAAAATCAATACCATTCATTTACTAATAAAACCAAACACCACATCAAAAATCTCAAACATCAATCACTCAACAATAATCCATATCCTTTTCATAACAATCACCACATCAATTATCACCACTTTGGTACTACTGTATAGATTATCACTACCTTGGTTATTGCTACTTTGGTACTACCGTATCGATTATCACCACTTTGGTACTACTGCATAAATTATCACCACACAGGTCCTACTACGCCAAACTCTAATTATTAAGTGACACAACTCAAAATGCAATTCCAAATATCAATATTACAATAAAATTGATCGCCTCAAAATACTGTATCCTTATCTCCAGCAATCTCAAAATCACCTCGCAACCCAATAGTGATGATCAAATCACGCAAAACAATGTTTTTCACTTCATCAAACAACTCCTACAATATTTCACAATCTACTCAAACCGAAAATCATTTGTAACAAATCCTTGTTTTTACTTACCCATAAATCGTTAACGATCAAGTTCATATATTTGAAAACAAATATTTATTTGCAAGAAAAATGATATTACATCTAATGATTAATTCTACTAAAACTATCACATAACAAATTTATCCCCCAAAACAATGTGAGATTTAATCACCTCCATATCCTGCTGCGTCTTCACACAAACCAAGACAAACACAAAATCATCCAAACTCTTCTCACACAATTCCTTCAATCACCTAATCACATCAAGATCATACTCAATACAACACAAAGCACACAATAATTTTAAAGTTCAAAACACGTGAACTATAAACCGAATGATACGTCAATTGAAACGAAACCCCATCGGAGACCACCTAAGGCCTCCAAAACACTTCTAGGATCAAACCGCCCAAACAAGAGGTCGATCCACGGGTCGGATCCTCACGGATCGAAAACTAAACTAACGGAAACTGTAATTAATGCAACTCAACCAAAACTCAAGCGAACACAAAAGTAAACATACCCACATGTTCTTATCGACAAATAGAGGTTAACGGAGCAAGGAACTGCCCTTGGAATGGCCGGACACGCAGCCACACGCCACTGCACGTGAAGCCCACGTGCTGTCGGGCCGACTTCAAAACCATGAAAATCAACTCCACCCAACTTGGAGATCACAACACGAGGAACAACTTTCATAACTGGCATTGAGGCTGATTCAGCCTAGATCGAGCCCGAAAAATTCTAACCGTGAACTTCAAACCATGATTTCTCACTCCACACTTCGAATCGATCTTCAAGACTTGCATGATTGTGATCAGGAGGAGGAGAGCGTCACAGAATGACCTGTTTCAGCTGCCGCCGTTGCTGGAGGAGGAAGCTAGGTTCGGGTCAGCGCCGCCATGAAATTCGCTGATCCGCCACTTTCGGTGCACCTTGGAGCAAACCAGTGGCTAGGGGAAGAAGAGGAGGAAAGTCTGAGCCGGGTGGTGCAAGTTTCACCGCCGGAGGACGCCGGACGGTCGAGAAAAAGCCGGGTCGGGTCACCGGTTTCGCTGGCCGGGTCGGGCTTGGCTGAGAGAGAAATCTTCCGGAAAAATCCGGAAAATTTCCCAAAAAAAAAATTATGAAATATTTTCTGAAAAATCCTATTTATACTAAAATTTTTAAAAATAGAAAGAACTTCTGTCGTGCATAACTTCTTCATACAATCTCCGATTTATGTGTTCCACATGTCCACGAACTCATATCAACACGCTGTACGACTCTTGTGAATGAAGTTTTTGGAGAAACCCAACGAATGAAAGTCAACCCTTTGACCCCTTGAAAATAAAACGTTTCGAGTAATTATTCATCCGAAACACTTTCACTTTACCACGAAACAACTATTCGCACAACAACCCACATAATAAAAACCAGAAAGCACTCCAAAATTAATAACTAAATTCCGGGATATTACATCTTGAGTATGCGAAAATTGCGTGAGGTCGACTGATTTGATGTTCCTAAGCGGTTGAAGAAAGCAATTGGTCTGATGGATTTTGGTGAGGGGTTGGTAGAGGTTCCTGTGGTTGTGGGGAAGGTGCCGAAGAAGAGAGGCTGCCCTCGTGGTCATCGGAACAAGCCCAAACCTGCACCAGCTTTTGAGGTAGTTGTCGAGGAGGAAGAGACCCCTCCTCAGGAGGGTTAGGTTTGCTATCCTACATTGGCTTTGTGGAAACTTTTGTTGTGATGACTGCTGCAATGTGCACCATGATAGTCTTAGGCGTCAAGGCTTCATGAAGGTTGCTTGCTCGGGGCTGTGTAGGACTATGCTTTATTTTTTTCTTTACAAATAAGTGAGCTTTGTTCTTTTGTTTTTCCTTGCAATTCCTTTGGGTTTTTAGTTTTTTGGTTAGGAGTTTTTTGACTGCTCTGACAATCTATATAGTGTTTGATCTTGTATTATGAGTGGTTTATTGAAATCCTCAAACTTGACGCAGTGACATCATAATTTAATAGAACCTGATTCCATTCCCTTAAAAAAAAAAAAAAAAAAAAAAAAAAAAAAAAACTCTTTCAAAGAAGAACAGGCAAAATGAACAAACAATGAGTCAGCACCAAATTTTCGATAAACATACTCATCAATGTCAAATTCAACTAGGACACATAGGTTTGTAACCTCCACAATTTGGCGAACATGTTAAACATTTTATCTATATTATGACATTCACTAATAAGGGGGTATATCAGTCACTGTCAGAATTGATTTTGTGCCAATTATACTTAACCGCAAAAAAATAGAGGAGTTCTAAAAGTATATTCCTCGATATGAATGGCTAGAGCAACAACGACACGTACAAAGCATTGCAATCTTGGTTAACCTTCTCATCACGTGCAATTATAATTGCTTCCTCATTGCTCGAACTAACTGTAAAAATATTGTTAACATTGATTTTTAACTTTCAAAGCATTCTGGATCAAGGTTACACTATTTAACTGCTTCTTTAAGTCAACAAATTAATTGTGTTTAATTTATTTTATGAGAAAAAAGAATTTACAACCTCATTACAATTCCAAATTACATAGGAATTACAGTTGTTGGTTTTCATATTATCAGTTCAATCAGTAATTTAAAGTTAATTAAGGAAAATTCTTTTATGCATCGGTGGATGCAAGTAAACCATAAATTTCAGCAGTTTTGAGTTGTTGATATTTATAGAAATTTTTTTTTTAATAACAAAAAAATGTACTTAATATTATCCAACCGTCTATTTATGTTAGTACAAGTTTACGTCCGTGCACTGAATACTCTCTTGCTAATTAATTAGATCATATGTTATACCTACATAGAACTGCATCTCAAAAAAAAGAACTGCACTTCATGTGTTATTGAAGTCAGATTGGACCATTTCAAAATTGGATGTTGTGTAAGACCGAAGCAACCCATATTCAGAGATTTATTTTCTTTGAATCTCCAATATTCTCAATATATACTCATAATTCAGCAGGAATAGTTGGTTTTAATAATCCATGAACTTGGGGATATTACTGATTCCCTTAATAATAATAAAGGTGGAATCGTGATGCATGCATGGATAGTACGAAATGCCACATAGAAAATGCTGAAATATTTTTGTCTCAATCTAGCCGCGAACATATACATATTTGGACATATACATATTTGATTTATGTACACATATTCAATGATATATACAATAAATTTCCTACTCAATTATGCTTAATTAATCTTAAATTTTAATTTAATGGTTAAGAATAGTGAGAAAAATAAATAAATTTTAATTATTTTATTATTATCCATCGTATAAGTTTAGATTCATCATGCAACATGTTAATAGACACGACCGTAAGTCCGTAACCTTATCTTTTTAAAATTACATACTAAATTGTGATTTTTTTTTAAAGAAATACTAAATTGTAAGTTAGTCTCGACATTCATTCTAAAAAAAAAAAAAAAATTAGTCTCGACAATATATGCAGTTGAGGTTGATAAATCGTCCTTCCAACATGTTGTAAACGACATAATCATCTCATCTTGAACTAAGACAAACATAAGACAAGATGTGCCTTAGAGAATTAATTGTTTGACTCTAACACAAGATAAATTATTACTTATTCACATCAGGAATCGAACCTGCTTTGTCCTATAAATATTAAAAGTTTCTCCAGGTAATGCATATGTAGATTTTTCTTGAGCATGTTGTTCAATTTTGACGTGTGCTTGCTGCAATTTTTAGGGTGTGCTATACTAGTGTTGAGGCCTGAGGGCAATTCATTTTTTGAGATATTAGTCAAACGATTCATCCCTATGAAGAAGCATGTAAAAAATGGCATTCGCGTGAGAAAATGTTCAACATATATCATTTAGACCTAAGTTTCCATGTCCATAAACCTTGCTATAATTCGTTGCTGTCATCCAACTTAATTAGTCACTTAAGTGCGGCTATAAATTTATAAAATTATTGTGGTAATTGTCTAAATACGATTTAAATATGTATGCATCCTTATATTGAACAACAAGTCCAACTTTAGTATATTATCATAAAAATTGAAGAGTTAAAAATATAAATTGTTGAATTTGAACACGGCGGTGATAATTATTAGTGTCTAAAATACCTTACGGCTTACACTATACTATGATTATATTTTGTAGAGATTAATATGATTTTTTCTTTGATTAAGTTAGTAAAATTAGAATGATTTTTTTTTGTTCGATTTATAGAATCATATTTGTGGGTATGTACTTATATTCTTAGAGAAAGACATCTTCACGTTGGATAGTTGCAAGAAACTCCAAAATTAAGAGAAACGATGAAATATTAGAAAACGAACTTATATAAGCTTCCCTAATAGGAATTTATTTCCTGTTTCCTTGAATATTCCTTTTTCAGGACAATGAGAATTAATTAATCAGATTACAATGAACTAATCACATAGAACAAATTAGATTAGCACATTATTAATCCCACGTAGAGACAACTTAGGCGTTTTTATCCAAGCCTACCTAGTCTTTCTAGTCATTAGAGTGAGGAAGAAAGAGAATGCATAGTTTCATTCTGCATGTTCCTCCAGTTAGATTCATTAAGTTGCAGAAAAATTTGTGTAAAGAAAAGGGAAAAATTCACCAACGGTGTCTGGACACTTAGGGGACTTTCAGAATGATACCTGAACTTACAAAGTTATCAATGTGATACCTGGACTCATTTTTTCGTATCAACATCGTACCTATGACCAATTTCCGTAACGGCTCCGTGACGGAAATTGGCCGTAGGTATCACATTGATACGAAAAAATGAGTCTAGGTATCACATTGATAACTTTGTAAGTTCAGGTATCATTCTGAAAGTCCCTATGTGTCCAGACACCGTTGGTGAACTTTTCCCAATTTTGCACGTGCGATGCACGTGAATCACTTAATGAAGACAAAAGGACCGATTTACCCTCAAATTCTTTTTTTTCTTTTTTTTTCTTTATTCTTCTTTCTTTCTTTCTTTCTTTCTTTCTTCTTCTTCTTTTTTGGTTTCTTCTTCCCCTGATTTGAATCACCAAGATTCAAATCATCTTGCTCGTCCGATTCCCACCGCCGATCGCCTATCAAACACCGCCGTTGCGTCTCAATCCACCTTCATGCACCACAGATGTTTCTGGTTCCCCCAACTTCAAATCCTATAGCAAATTGAAATTGTGCATTGAGGCTTCACCGCTCACTCCGAGTTCATCCCAATGACTTGACCACCACCACTCTCGTTCTCTCCTCCGACCCCCTTTTATACACCATTGATCAGAAACTCAGACCCCGCCAGCCCTCCACTCTCAAATCACAGCTCCAATCCCACCCCTCCATCCTCTTCTTCGTTCCCGACATGCAACACCACCTCCACACCATCCTCACCTGCAACTTCATCGGTTTAGCCGACAACTTCGGCCTCTAGCCCAACTTCGATCAGAGGCAATTTTAGGCAGACAAAGATTAACAACTTCAGCCTGCACACCATCCTCACCTGCAAAAAATTCGAGCTGTTCTTATTCACAAGCTTCGCCACTCCGCTGCTACCCACCATTGTGCCTCGCCGATTAGTAGACAAAGAACTCGGAGCCTCCACCATCGAGAAATTGAGGCTCACGTTCTGCGTGTCCTGCGCGGCGGATATCGGCATCGTCGGAGAAAATGTTGTATGAACATAAATTTAGTTTGGGTTCCACGGTGGCAGCTAGTCGAGCTCGTTGATTGCAGCCTTGGCTTTCTTGATTAGCCAATTGACGACCTTGCTAGGCTGGTCGTATCCAAGCCAATCCTGCATGTCGTAGAATTGAATGGCGGTGTGGGCGACGAGCCTGATGCTGCGGTCCCTGGGGCCTTTGGTGGTGCAAACCTTGCTGTGGCGGTCCTTCCGGCCGGTGGTCCTTAGAATGTGGCCTTGAGGAAGAAGCAGTCCTTATCCCCAAACCCAATCAAGAAGCAGCGGAGGACGACGTTGTTGTGCGGTGGTGGAGGTTGTTGTGGTCAAGTCATTGGCGACGGCGGCGGGGATAAACTCGGAGTGAGCGGTGAAGTCTCAATGCACAATTTCAATTTGCTATAGGATTTGAAGTTGGGGGAACCAGAAACATCTGTGGTGCATGAAGGTGGATTCAGACGCAACGGCGGTGTTTGATCGGCGATCGGCGGTGGGAATCGGACGAGCAAGATGATTTGAATCTTGATGATTCAAATCAGGGGAAGAAGAAACCAGAAAAGAAGAAGAAGAAGAAAGAAAGAAAGAAAGAAAGAAACCAGAAAAGAAGAAGAAGAAGAAAGAAAGAAAGAAAGAAAGAAGAATAAAGAAAGAAAGAATTTGAGGGTAAATCGGTCCTTTTGTCTTCATTAAGTGACTCACGTGCATCGCACGTGCAAAATTAGGAAAAATTCACCAACGGTGTCTGGACACTTAGGGACTTTCAGAATGATACCTGAACTTACAAAGTTATCAATGTGATACCTGGACTCATTTTTTCGTATCAATGTGATACATACGGTCAATTTCCGTCACGGAGCCGTTACGGAAATTGGTTATAGGTACGACGTTGATACGAAAAAATGAGTTCAGGTATCACATTGATAACTTTGTAAGTTCAGGTATCATTCTGAAAGTCCCCTGAGTGTCCAGACACCGTTGGTGAATTTTTCCCTAAAGAAAATTAGTAAACAAAATACCTGACAGTCTTTTGCTAAGTGCATAATTTTTGGGTTTTTTTTTGTTTTTTTTTTTTTTTGAGAAAGCATCCTTTTTGGGTTCAGACAGATTTGTGGGTCAAAGCTTTTTCAAGGCATATGGATATTAAATTATAAGTTTGTCCGGATTAATAATTTCGGTGAAAAAGACATAAATTCACCTTGAGATTGAGAGAGAGAAAGAGGAGTGAGATGAAAAAGCAGATTCCTTTTTCATTCATTCTTAGGGTATAGCTTAGCCCCTCTTTAGGTTCTGCTGCTTCACACACAAGTGACACAACACGTACTCTATTGCTTTCTTTTTCTTGATTTGAAATCCTTTAAATTTTTTGGTTGCTCCCCATTTTACCAAGCTTCCTTCCTCCTTGAACAGTGAAAGAGAGAAGAGAGTGTGAGATGGAGCTTACTCAACATGGGTTCTTGGAGGAGCTACTAGCTCCAATTAGAAGAGAGAGTTGGAACACATACTCTTCTGGGTTTAATGAGTTCTTTCCTATGAATAATGGGTGGAGCTTTGATTCCAATTTTGGAGAGAACCCAGTTCTAGTTTCCTCATCAAACCCTGAATTTGGTGTGTTCTCCACCCAAACTGAGCCAACCTTTGAATGCCCATTACTCACTGAGCAACAAGCCTCATCCTTCCCTTTTGTTGATGGAGGTGGGGTGCTCACAGTCCCAGCTGAGATTGAATCCTCATACACCAACAACAATGACAGCAATACCCCTCCATTCCCACCCCAAGATCAAGACTACCCTTCAATGGTGGAGGATGAGGAGTTTGGAAATTTCCTTGGGAGTGAAAACCAGAGCAGCTGTTTGGAGTTGGAAGAGAGCAAGAACAGTACTTGCAAAGTTGAGACAGAGCAACAAGGCACTACTATCACTACAGATCATGGTGACATGCCAGTGGCTTTCAATATGGGATTGTGTGGTGGAAAGAGAAGCTGCAGCAGCAAGCCTAAGAAGTTAGAAGGGCAGCCTTCAAAGAACCTAATGGCAGAGAGAAGAAGAAGGAAGCGCTTGAATGACCGCCTTTCTATGCTCAGATCAATAGTCCCCAAGATTAGCAAGGTGAGTTTATGTTCTACATTTGTTGAAATTTCCTTTCCCTTTCTTAGTTCTAAGGATTAATTGAACGATTGATGCAATAATACTAGCAGATGGACAGAACATCTATACTTGGAGACACAATAGACTACATGAAAGAGCTTTTGGAAAGAATCAGCAAGTTGCAAGAAGAGAAAACTGAAGAGGGTACAAATCAGTTCAGCTTAATAGGCATCAACAAGGACCTAAACCCAAGTGAGGTCTTGGTGAGAAATTCCCCCAAGGTAAAATACTAAAATTTATATACCATTTTGCATGTTATGACCTCAAAACCAAAATCCTTTTTTTATTTTGGCCTCATTGCCCATATTTGCAGTTTGATGTGGAGAGGAGAGACATGGACACCAGAATAGACATCTGCTGTGCAGCCAAGCCAGGATTGCTGCTTTCAACAGTGAGCACTATAGAAGCACTTGGCCTTGAGATTCAGCAGTGTGTTATTAGCTGCTTCAATGATTTTTCATTGCAAGCCTCTTGTTCAGAGGTATGTATACAACTCAATTGGTTAGTCAAATTTATGGTTAAGTAATGTGCATGCTTAATTTGACTTGGGTTTCTCTAATGGCTTCAGGGATCAGAGCAGAGAACAATGATTAATTCTGAGGAAATAAAGCAAGCGTTGTTCAGAAATGCAGGGTATGGAGGGAGATGCTTGTAGGAATGATTTTCCAAGTGAGAAGTTGTAATAACATTGTATTTTGTTAAATAATTGTGCCTTTATCAGATCCATCTCTCAGCCTAATTTGTATCTAAACTCTCAAATTTGGGCAATATAGAATCCGAAAGGGTCACTAGTTCCTCATCTAACAAAAGCTGATGCCAGATAGACAATAAAGGCTTCTTCTTCTTTTTTCTTTGTTTTTGATATTATTCTTCATTTTTCATGTGTTTCTATGGGGACATGAAGTCATGCTAAGAATTTGTAAATTATTTTAGTCGAATTTGGGATTACAGATGGAGACCTCTTGTCACTAAATCTTTGAAGAATATCTGAAACACCAGAAAAAACAAACTACACAGAAACCATTGACAGCAACAAGAGGAATTCACTCACCAAGAAAACAATGCAAAACTGATTAGACATATCTTTGCTGACAGGAAGTAATCAAAATATTCTCTTACCTCCATGTCCCTTCAAGCCAAAGCAATTTCTTATTTTCTCTTTTTCCTATATTTTAACTTGGCCAAAGAAGCCTACTTCTTCTGTTCTCTTGATTAGATGCAGCATAATGTTGTGAAGAAGTGACAGTACACGTTCGATGAAGTAGCAAAACTGCAAAAGCATGATTTTTGCTCCCATAAGCTCCATCAGATTACCAGAAGTATCTGTTTTTCTTCTTGAGGATCAGAACTAGTTTGAACTAGATTGGTGGTTTAAATCTGTGGGATACAGACCTCTAGATGATTTAGGACATTTTGAGACAAAATTGGTGAGTTTGGATCATGAACTAATGGATGACGAAATTACACCATACATTTAACCATCTCCCTTCCTTTTGAACCCAAGATGAAATTCAGGTTCGTAGGATTACATTAAGCTGCAAGCAGATGAGTTTTTAATGCATTGCATAATTATATGAAAACGAATAACAAAATCTTCCAAGCAGATTAGAAATTTTGTTTTATATTAACAAAGGCAAAATTTGACAAAGTGGTGTTAGCTCAGTGGTTAGAGCACCCACTACCTAAGATCGAGGTCATGGATTCGAGTCACCATGAGAGTACGAGTGAAATCTTTTGATCCTCTTATTAAAATATGAAGAAAAAAAAAAGAAAGGCAAAACCAACTTTGATTTCTCCACTTCACCATAACCCTTGAATGTCATATTCTCAAATAATTGCGGATGCTCCTCTGTCAACAGTGCTGGATTTAGGAATTTAATTTTTCTCCATGTGAAGCAGTAAGAATCCATAAGCTGTTTACTCGGACCATATTTGAGGCATTTTAATCGAACACTTCATTCCATGTCAAGGAAATATCATAGATGAGTATAGTTGCCAGAAAAAACAGAGATTCGTCAGTGTCTACCAACAGAGAAAGATTCTCTCTTCTGTTACAATGAGATTTAAAGCTACAACCTCTATTTTCATTTTATCCGTTTGGATGATGACACAAATAAGACAGGGTCAAAAATCAGGAGCTAGGAAAGCAACTTTAATTACAGGGATACAAATTCTACATGTTGGTTAATGTCATACATGTGTAAGAAAAGGAGAGGAGGATAACACTACAAAGTCTCATCTTCATCTTCCTCATCATCCCTTGCAATTCCATCATCATCCGACTCCGAAGAGTTTTCCTGCAGATGTTTGAGCTTATTGATAGCATCTCTTGCATCAGAAACCAGGGCAATTTTTGCAGTTCTCAGATCCACTTCCTGAATATGACTCTTTTTTGTTTCATCGATTCCACCAGAGGATTTTTTAGTGTTTTTAGCTAATGTTTTTCTCTTAGCTTCCCTGATATGCAATTGGTCAATATATTTCTCATGCAAGACCTTGTTCTTGACCTGCTTTAATACCGGAGGACTAACAAGAGATGTCTCAGATGAGTTACTAAACCTTGAGAGGGGCTTCTTATGACCCGCAGATGATATTTGACTGCTCTTGTGAAGGAATCCCTGCTTTACCTGTGAATTTGTTGGAGTAGAAGGTATAACACTTGGCTGAGAAGTCTCAGTAGATGGACCTACACTTGGCTCAAGTACTGAAAATAGATCTGCCTCAAACTCTTGGTGCACTTGATAATGCTTGTGTAATAACGCTCTGACAGCTTTCTGCGCAAGATGGCTTCTCTGTTTATTGCAGCCATGTCTTTTAGCCTTTGACTCAACGGGATTAAGCAATTTACTTGCAGAGAGTGAAAATCCTCCAAGGGGGGATGAATTTGTAGTTATCTTTGCCCTTGACCGAGGACGAGGTTGGGGTGGGGTTATATGGTCAGAATGTATCCTATCAAAGCAATCCTGTGCAGACTTTCCAGGAACCTGAGATTGAGTTTGTATGGAAACATAAGTTACAGTATCTGAATAAGCAAAGGTATGTCACAGGAGAAAGATAAATGTTACTACAGCAAGTTTAAGTCTCAATTAACAAAGCATCATAGCTGAAAACATTGATGGCAGCTGATTTTTTCAGTTTGGAAACTAGCGCACAAAAATAGCACTACAGCTGATTAGAACATGACTCTAAATTAGTAATTCCAGGAGTCATTTAGGGGGCGCAGATATGAAGCTTATAAATTTTGTGGAAACACTTGGTTACTTCAGTGACTAACTATAGTAACCTTAAATTTGTCTCCTTGTCTTGTCCTACATCATATGATAAATCAATGAAAAACAATTTTTTTCCTACACTTTTTGTAATTTATGATTTTTCTTTTTCAAGGAAACTTTTGTCATCAAACTCTCACTCAATCTATGTGGCTTGTGGTGTATAGATCTCGTAAGCAGGATCCTTTTCTTGGGCAAAGCCAACTTGAACTTTAATCTCTATTACCAGGTCCTGAAAACACATACTCAATAGAAATCACTATGCTACCTGATGTAATCCACTAGAAATTATTAGTCTGATGAAACACAATCAATATCTATCAGACTAGGTCTCATAAACAACTCCAAGAGAAGCAAATATTCATGATATCCAAAGCTTTGGACCGAAAATGTGTTCTGGTCAGTTAGGTGACCCCATCTGTTAAGCTGCAAGGGACTGCCATCCCTTATTCCCTTAGCAATATTATTGAGTTCATTATCTGGGTGGACTATTCTGCCACCTCCAAAATTAAATATCTAAACAATAAGAGATCACACTGAATTGAGCAGAACTGTCAAGGCCAATTTCTTGTAAGCAACCAGCACTATCACTCACTGGAAAGATTATGTACCTATATGACATATCTTACAAGTCTACTTCCAAGAATCAGAATGATCTTCTAGACAATTTATATGAATTCTCACATGCACTATAGTACTTTCCTGCAGTTTAGTGGCTTTCATAAAACAGGAACACTCTAGTCCCAGCATATCATAAAACAGGAAATTAATTGTCAAACCAATGACAAAAGTTTACCATATTCATAAATAAGATAATCTAGACCTCGAGCTCTTACATAAGTTCTTATTACACTCTCTCAATATTGGTCGTATTCGACTTAGGCTAAAACTGTACTTCCAATACCAATACTTGTTCAAAATGGTCCGTATTTACATTTTTGTCACAAACAAAGTACTCAAAATACAAACACAGTGACTTTTCTTCACATTTTGATTCTATAGTCATATTAGTTTTCCACTTGATGTAATTAGAGGAAAAGTTCACCCTTTTCTCAAACAATGTGAAGGAATAGAAGTATTAGCAGACTATAATGATGACCTTGTTCAAACTGGCATTAGAAAAGCTAAAGGGAAAGCAGGGCGAAACTATTAAAACTCGAAAATGTATCTAATCTTATTCTTCTTAGTAACATGAAAGAATTCTATAAGCAGCTTGACATGAAAACAAGATCTTTTTTGAATTAAAGGATCAGAAGCATACCAGTTTAGAAACCTGCTTCCAGAAACCAGGCGTCGGCTTTGCTAGCAAATAAGCTCTCTGCAAGGCCAATTCTTGTTCCTTTGTCCACCCTTTGGCGACCTTGACATCTTCTCCACCTCTCTTTCTCTTCCTCCTAACCGCAACTTTTTTATCTCCGCAATCTAACTCTTGAGCTTTGCCCTCTCCACCTTCCACACTAACTGTTTCAACACCACCGACTGCACTTTTCTTACTCACCCTTTTGCTCTTTTCCAAAACAATTTCGCCTGAATTCACACAAGCTCCATCTTTCCAAACACCTGAGACCTTCTCTTTATCCAAAGAAATTTTGGACTTACTCTTAGATCTACCACTAGTTGCCTTATCAGTCTGTTTGTCAACCACATTCTGCTTACCACCCAACCTCGAAGATCGTCTAGGAGTCTGAAACCCATCACTGACATTGTTCAATCTTGGAGCTTTTCTTGACCCAGAACTCGATTTCTCGCAATTACGAGACCCATAATGAGATTCCCCCAATTTCTTTGAGACTCCCTCTGGGGAGGAATCCTCATCTTCATCCACCCCGACCACGACCACCTCCTGATTCAAAACCTTAGATTCTCTCGACCCAGCATTGGCTTTACTCAATTTCTTCGAGCCAATCGAAAGATTCAAAGAGCGTACCACATTGTCGCTTCTAGATTTAAATTGGGGGGTTTTAGGGTTTTCCAACTGCCCAGATCTCTCTTTCAATTCCACAAGCCGCTGCGACTTTCGGAGAATCGTGGCCGGCTGCTCCGGTTCTGGACTGTTACCCTTCTCAAGAAGTCTACAATCCAAAGCTTTTGCCCCGTTCCTTCTGAATTTGGATTTGGGGGTTTTCGGGTTTTCAGATTCTGCAGCGGTCTTTCTCTGAGGCTTCCGGCGAGGTGTGGCGAGTTTCTGTGGTTCTGGAGTGGTCTTGGGGTGAAGAAATCTGGGAGATCTTCGGAGAATTGAGGATTGTTGGGGTGTGGAGGCCACTGAGTCTCTCTCAGGCATTTTCACAAACACCTGGTGGGCATTCCTCATATAGAAGAGGGAAAAGGATTTGATTTTCAAAAATTTAAACTGTGAAAGTGGGCTTTTCTCTGTAAGTCCACATGTATAAAATATTGAGGGGACCAAAACCATCAAAGGCTTCTTAATTTCATTTTCTGGCCAATGAGAAGGAACTTTGCAAAATTTATTTGGACATCCAATGAAGGCAATAAGCCAATAACTGAAAACACCCAAGTTTTGTTCAACATTTTTCCTTGTTAGGAAAAAACTTCTTGTTTTGAAGCTATTAGGATGTTTTTTTTTTTGGATACGAATGAGGATGTTACGATTCACGATTATGAGCTCAAATTCTCCCTTTGCTGTTTTCAATGCGGTCTATCATAAGTATGATATTACGATTTTTTTCGCTTAGACAACAATCCTTGACAGAATAAAATTCGAGTATTATAACTAGACTGATGCAATTTAGTGATGGAGCAACGAAGACAAAAGAGGTTCTAGTTATGATATAATGATATATACAATACAAGTGCATCATTTTAATGGCACCACCTCAGATGAGTGTCATGAAAACAAATACTTTGAGGTATTGATATCTTGGCTAAACTTCTTCCTTAGTCAATATGTAAGTTGAAAAATTGACTTGTATATTTTGTGTATGTTTTTTTGTGTCAATAAACTCTTTTTTTTATTTTTAGGGGGGTTTGGTAACCAGTCTAACTGGGATGCTCTTTCCCACTCTCGTACATATTAATAAATGATGAAACAAAACATAACAGGGAGGACATGAAACTAAAGCCCCGTGTAAAAGTACATTGATTCTCAGAGAACATGTCCCAAATAATAGCGGGAGACTACTCTAATCATAATTCATCAACATAATCAAAGCTAGTAAGGAGCGCTAACCTATTTGCCACTCTATTTGCTTCTCCGTAAACATGTAGGAATAGATAGAAAGTACAGCTATTGAAATCAAAATACTGAAATGCTCTGCACAATCTGTCCCTAAAAGCAAATCAGAAGCTCAAGAAGCTTGAACATGAATGGAGCAATCAATAATTCCAAATCTTCTTACAGATGCCTAATTTAGCTATTCAGTCTAAAACAAAAATAGCTTCTTGATAATTATGTTTTGGAACAAGAAGGTTTCGAGATTAAGATCTATTATCAATTACTGTACGATGCAGCATCATTCTTGGGTTACATCTTTCTTACTTTGACGTGTTTTCTAAAATAAAAATAGAAAATCAGTATGATTCTAAATAGTTCAAGAGAGTTGGGTATTTGGTGAGCATTTGAAGATAGAAAAGCTCCATAATTGTTTTTAATTCAAAAATGACTAATCATAAAGAACTAAAGTAATTTGCTAATTCCGGAGCTCTAATAATCTTCAAAAATACTAGCATGGGCCTACACACAATGTGTGTAGGGAGGATTTTTTTTTTTCTTCAAGTGTGTGGGGAAGTAGCAAGGTTTCAAATTTCAGTTTCGGTTTCGATTTCGGTACTTCAAATTTAAGGAAATTTCGGAGAAAGTTTCGATTTCGGTAGAAATTTCGGTTAAAAATAAAGAAATCAAATTAATTGCATTTATAAAATGATATTTTTGAATGAAACTTTTACAGAGACTAAACTAACCTATAATAAACCTATTTACAATGTAACATCTCTAAAATTATACATTTATAATAGAATTATGATATTTTATATGGACAAGTAATTAACTAATACTGTAGTAGATTTATAGGGTTTTTATCTATGTGTATTGATAATGTAAATATGATTTACTTTTTTTAATAATTAGAAAATTACAAGGGGGTGGGGCGGGGCACGTAAAACCAAAACCCCGTGAATGAAAATGAACAAGTACAACAAAAGGAATATAAAAGCTACTACGATGTGGTTCGATCTAGCTGGTTGAACTGCTTTCATTTAGTATCATACAATACTGCTCCCAAGTACATGAATTTTGGAAATGATTTTCGTACTTCATCACATGGTTATTGTATGTGTACGTGTTGTTCCCTTTCCACATGCAATCCATATATCGGATATTGTGGAATTACCTAATATGATGTTACCGTGTATGAAGCATACAATATTGGAGACGAAGCAAAAAGGAAATCATGTTATGGTTGGAGTATTCAACTTTGTAGCAGATAAAAACAAAAATGTTTTTTGTTGTATTCAACTTAATTGCCAAAAAAAAAAAATCAAAATTTCATATTTTCTCTATAAAAGTATGAAGTGAAGTAAAAAAATCATTATAGGTGACAGAAATTTTAGAGAAATTTCGGACAAAATTTCGGTGTGAATTTTTAAATATATACTGTGTGTGTAGATATTTCGGAAATTAAGAATTTCGTGGAAATATACGGAAAATTTCGGAAAATTTCGGGAAACTTCTGACGGAAATGATATAGCATATGAATTTCGTTTCGGTACTTCAAAATTACGGAAATTTCGGCAGTTTCGGAGAAATTTAAAAGTGGGGAGTTTCCTCATAGAAACCCACCACTTTTCCACTACTTTTATTTTTATTTTGTAAATTGACTTTATTATCCCTTTTGATTATTTCTGATTCAAAAATTTTTAATATATAAAGGGTAAATTAGTAAAAAACTTATTTTCTTTTTAATAATAGTATAGATATTTTGCTTTTATTACTTTATGCCAAAACATAGGTCCTAATGATCTCAGTAGGTAGCTCGCCACAGCTTGTAGATTTATCCTAGTTGAATCAATTCAACTAGGATAAATCTACAAGCTGTGGCGAGCTACCTACTGAGATCATTAGGACCTAGGGGTGGGCATAAAATAGGGGAAATTCGGTTACCGCCCGACCCGACCCGAATTATTCGGGACGGAAACCGATCCGAATACAAAACGACGTCGTTTTGCTTTAAAACCGCACCGACCCGGTAGGCTCCGGTGCGGGCTCGGTTCCGGATCACGAACCGCCCGAATTTATCCGCCCGACCCGATTTATTATATATATATATATATATGCCAAATAAAAGGATCAGGGTCCAACCCTAGCCTCATTTCTCTCCACCCTAGCCGATCTATCTCTCTCTCTCTCTCTCTCTCTCGAACTCATTCTATTACAGAGTCGCCGCCTCACAGCCCCCACGCCAATCTCTTTATTTTAGTTCCTCTCTCAGTCCCTCACTTTCTCTCGACATCAGTTTATTGGGTGAGTTTCTATCCTGAAATTTTGGGGTTAGGTATCTGGGCTGATATTTTGGGATGGGGTTTTCATTTGTTTAGGGATTTCAGTTTGGGGGTTTTAATTAGGATTTCGATTTGGAATTTTGGGGTTCTAGTTTGAGGTTTTTTATTGTTGTTTAGTTTCTGCTTAATTTTGATTTTGCTTTCTCTCTTTTTTCTTGACCGACTTTGTCTCATAAAGACATAAGGCCTGCAAGAGA
The DNA here is from genome assembly GCF_958449725.1 of Rosa rugosa. Taxonomy (NCBI): domain Eukaryota; kingdom Viridiplantae; phylum Streptophyta; class Magnoliopsida; order Rosales; family Rosaceae; genus Rosa; species Rosa rugosa. The sequence goes on along the minus strand of NC_084820.1, from coordinate 19,425,421 downwards.
TCAGCAGAAGCTTTATTGCAAACAAGAGTTTAATACCAGTCGTTGTTCCATGAGCTTTTGCATTGGCAGGATCCCAAAAACTATACCAATCAGACGAATCTCTCTAGGCCAAAACCCCTAGCCGGTAAGATTAATCTCCTCTTCTCTTCTCAGTTCTCTCTTCTTCTTCTTTTTTATTTTTTTTTGATGCGTGTTCTTGTTTTGACATCAAGAAATATATATGTGCAGGTTATCAAATTTCCTTTTCTAGTTGCTGTTTAAGGATGCGGTTTGCACCGAAACCGCACCGGCCCGCACCGATAAAACGGCGAAACCGGAAATCCGGTCCAAAACTTGTAAAATGCGGTTGCGGTGCAAAAAATAGGCCTACCGAATGATCCGGGTCGGTTGTGGTTTCAGGCCCAAACCGGCCCGATCCGCACCGAGCCCAGCCCTAGAATTGATCAAGCCGTAGCATTTGATATGCAAGAACAAGTTCTAGAATCTTCATGTCAAGCAAAGACACAATAGAAGAAACAACAGACAGAAACTACCCAAATTTTATTTTTCTTTTCGAAGTATATATATGTATATTGTAGCAAGTATCCCACTCATACAACTTGTTGACATCTGATTAATAGAGAATATATACTTGATGAGAATATGACACTTATCTGCTTAGCTTTATGATTGGCTAGGCAACCCCATATGATCTGAAATCAAAACCTAAATGGCCATAAAAGTATAAGATAGAGTAAAATAAGATATCCATATATATAGTCATTGGAAACTATGATAGAGCATTTTGGTTGGTTTCAAGAACAAAGAACTATATGTCAATATGTGCATCAGCAGCTCTGAGCCGTACCACTAAAAATGGAAGAAGAAAGAAGTCTGTTGAGAAAATGTCAAAAGGAAAATGCTCAAAACCCATATTGTAAGTTCTTTTTATGATTTAAACCTAACTTTCTACAGGCCAACAATGTTTGGCTCAGTTAGTAAGGGCGGAATAGTGCTGGAACCTCCACCCGAGTTTGATCCCCGTTGCCAACAAGCCTCTTTGGTTAGCGATCTGTAAGTCCCCTACGGAAATTCATACATGTGCATGGGTTGTGCGACAAGTACATGTCACACGTAAGTCCTTCATAATTAAAGTTGTAGGCTTGCCCTGACGATGGTGGTGTAACGTAACCAAGCTCTCACCTAAACTTTTCAAGACCAACAACACATAAACCTAACTTCCTACGGGGATTTCCACTAAAACAACTAATCCTGGGACAGATTATGCACTTGATGGATTCTTGTGCCTGAAGTACTACTACCTACCCCACTATTCAACATTATCAGCTCTGAGTTATTGCTCCAACAGCAAAGACCTAACCTTCCATCTGTTAATGTTGGGGTTGCCTTCTTGACGATATGCTTGTGTAATGAGATTTCTTATAGATTTTTCAAAATTGTGATTATGGACCTCATGAAAATCAACTTTGGTTGAAATGACTAAGAGGGAAAATTCTACTGATTCTCATAATCACGCATATAGCGAAATTGCATCAAAGATTAATGTGCATTAACAATTAACAGTCATTTACACGCGTGTAAGATTGTTATAACAAGTTTTGATCCTTACATGCAAGTTAGCCTGTATGCTAATTGAATGTGTGTGTGTGGCAGTAGATTAACTAAAGCAAACCGTGTGAGGGATTTTTGGATAGAGAAGGCGGGTCTCAATCCATTAATAATATGCAGGTAATATTACAAAAAAAATAGCTCACCAAAAAGCTAGACTACGGCAAGATTAAGTCATTCTTAAAAAACTCTAAAGCAACCTAAAATGCAACATTACCATAAAAATAAGTCCAATAAAACAGACATTACTAGGAAAAGCTTTGAAACAGCTCAAGAACAATCCCGTATAACACCCTACTTCCGGGCTAACAATCACTTCTTGCCTTTGCTCACATCAATGTTTTCCTCCGCAACTGGGGGGTACCACGACAGGCCTTCTTGAAATTCCTCTGGAAATAGAGTTCCGTCCCAACAAATCATATATATTTTGATGCTACTTGTACTTTTAATTAACTAAAATATGTAGTTTGACTTTAACAGTTGATATTAAGAATAATGTTAATTATCTCAAAGTTTTCCCATTTTCAGCTACAAAAACTGTTAATCTCAATTAAGATTGAATGTTATCTTTTTCAATGCTACATTCTAATGAAGAAAATTATGTCTAAGAATATTTCAGTGCTATATTCTGATTAAGTGGCATGGTCTGATGTCCCATGTTAATTATTACTGTTAACTAATGGCTGGTTTTCTAAAGTATCGAATTTACAGGCCCAAGGACGAGTGAAGGAAATCTCTATCCTTTTTCTATTCATTAAATTGCCTCCATGGTTAAAATCTTAAGATGCAATGGTATATGATTAATTGATCCGCACAGGATTATTCCTGGAATGGATGAAGGCAGTAGCTCTAATAGCCCAAGTTTTGATCCTTACATGCAAGTAGGGCTGGGCATATGTCGGGCCGGTTCGGTTTGAGGCCCAAACTGTTTCCGACCCGAAGTAATCGGTTGGGCCCAAATCCAAACCGACCACCGAATTAAAAAGCATTGGGCCGAAATTTCGAGTCGGCCCACTTCGGTTTCGGTTTATTTTTAAGGCCCAAAAATTCTCATTTTGGGACCTTTTCAAGGCCCATTTTCTGCTTTCGTGTTACATATTTCTGGTTTTAGATGTATTTTTAAGCCCAAACATTCATAATTCACATTTTTCTTAATTCAATAATTAAACAAGACATTCACTAATCTTCAAAAGTCCTCATCACCAACTAATCTTCACAACACATTCACTAAGCTTCAAAGGATTTTCACGAAAATTTGCATCTGCAAGTAACTGAATAACATAAGAAGTCCATTACATATCGAACTCCACGTTATAGATCTGTTCTCATCACAAACGAAGAACCCATTTCCAAACCTTTGTATCTAAAAAAACATAAACGCATAGAAACCAACTCAATTTTCAAAACACTAAAGTAAAATTCTAGATCTATTAGAATGAAATAAACAACACTAGGTCAACTCCAGATCAAGATTTGACAAACCCAAATAGAAACTAGTTGCAGATTATTACAATTGAGAATCGAAATTAAGTTAGAAATTAAACAAAGCTTCTCAATTCCCAAATCGCATTGAAAAAACAAAAACTTCCAACTTCATCTCAACCCCTCCAGATCTATGATTCCATATCCTGCAATACATAAATTCAAAAATCAAAAACCCATAACATGAATCATATATTATTAACCCACATCGAACACACATGCAAATATGCAATACCAGATATCAATAAAATCAAATCCTAAGTAGAAGTACCTCAGATCTGGTGTTGATGCGGCTGACGTCGGTGGTGATTATCAGGTGTGGTAGGGATAGATCCAGACGCGGTGGCTTCGTGGAGCACTACTACTTGCAAGGGTGAGAGACAGTAAGAGGGGGATAGTGCGACGCTGCTGTGAGAGAATGAGAGAGAGAGAGAGAGAGAGAGAGAGAGGCGCAAAGGGTTAGAGAGGATCTGAATGAGTGAAATCAATCGTGTAGTATGTAGGGTTAGAGAGAAAAGTGAGGATTTGGTGTGATCAGGTGCACGTGAAACCTGTTTCTCAGCCAATGATAGACTGAAAACGCATAAAAAAAATTATTTTTATATATATTAAAAAATTCGGCCGGTTCGGTTTTAAACCGGTCGGTCTAACAACGAAAACCGGTATCGAACCGGGTTTACTCGGTTTCGGTCCGGTTTTCCTCATTTCTGCTACTCTTTTCTTCGGTTCGGTTACTGAACCGGAAAAACCGGTCCGGTTCGGCCGGTTTTTAAGGTGTCTTCGGTTTTATGCCCACCCCTACATGCAAGTTAGCCTGTATGCTAATTGAATGTGTGTGTGTGGCAGTAGATTAACTAAAGCAAACCGTGTGAGGGATTTTTGGATAGAGAAGGCGGGTCTCAATCCATTAATAATATGTAGGTAATATTACAAAAAAAAATAGCTTACCAAAAAGCTGGACTACGGCAAGATTAAGTCATTCTTAAAAAACTCTAAAGCAACCTAAAATGCAACATTACCATAAAAATAAGTCCAATAAAACAGTAGTCTGACATTACTATAAAATTTAAGAAAGTATGATAGATTACTCGATCAAATGTCTCAAATATATTGAGATAAGTGCGCACCAAATAAAATTTCCTTTGAAATCTTTTCTATTTTTGCTCATATGGTAGAAAAAATTCTAAATCTCTCATTTATATACATCTTTTTTTTTTTAATCGAAGTAGGTCAGCCAGTTTTATAATATTCAGCAAGCAGTACCAGAAACGACACACCCCTGAGGGGCCGACAGAAAGAGCCGTCCTTAGGACATACAAAGTACCTATTCTAGAGAAAATAGAACCTCACACTCCCGGGTACACCCACCTTATTTCTAACAAAACCTAGAAAACTCAGAAGCTCTTTGAATAAAATATTACAACCGAGCTCTTTAAATATATACATCTTTAAACTAAGTCCTTGCTAAGTTGTCAAAAAAAAAATCTAAGTCCTTGCTTGAGTTTTTTACTGATTGTACAAACTACAAAATACTTGCAAGAAACATGATAGGGTTTAAATACAATATATATCAGCAACGCACTGCCCGAGCTTAAAGCAGCAATATATGCAGCTCTTTTCATGGCCATATAAGATTCTTGATTGATTCTTGTGGTGATATATATTATAGTAGATTAGTAGTACACTATAGTAGATCATCAAGATCCAAGAATATGATATTAATTACCACTCTTATCCGTGAATTATGCTTAACCCCACCATTGTTAAAGCAGTTAATCAGGACAATCTTAATCAAACAATATTTGATTAATCAGGACAATGTATAATTAATTAACAATATCTCTATGGCTCGTCGAGCTTACCCTACAGGTTACATCAGCAGGCACTGTTGAGATAAGACCAGTAGACCACTATGGATTCCACTAGCAATTGTCATCATCAAATTAAAGCTTCTCTGTCTCCATGTGATTTTTAGTGCATTTGAGACCCCATTTGATACATAGCTCTAATTGCTTATCATCCGTACATTTACAAGACCTACTTTTCACTTGATTTTCTTCGTTGAATATCTTGGGAAACAAATTAGGTCGCAGAGAGAGGCTGCTTAATGGTAATGGAGTTGGTGGCATACAAGGTCTATAATTTCCAATGAGAGCTAGTAAGAAAAGAACAATTCTTATGTTCACCCACTCACTCCTTGGGTGAATGAGCATATTCACTCTCTCTTGTGATTAAGGCATAATAACTTTATAATTTTCTAATCTGACCATTCATGTTGTATAACGTAATACAAAGATTAGCTCTGTAAAAAAACAATCAAATTGAAGACCTTTTAGTCATTCATTTCTATGAAATACATGGACGGTTCATCGTAATAGTAGTTAGTGTTGTTAGAACCATCCATTTGTTTGATTCAATTAGATAATTAAACGATTTCTGATTCGATTGATTTTTTACAGAGATGATCTTTAAAGGCTTATTTAAGATATGTACCGTTGGATTATAAATTTATTAAGTGAAAGTATATTAATTGACAATGGAGGTGAATATGCTCGTTCACCCTAGGGGTGAATCTAAGAATTGTTCGAATTCAGTTGGGTAGTTGGGTTATATATAATATATAAGATTAACCGATGATTAAATTATGCTTATTTGTGTACCATACTTGGAAATTCAAACTCACTTGGATCATCATGGTGAAAAGGTTTACTTGCAAGTAACAAAGGGTAGATATGCGGGAGTGTATTCCATGCACCTATGTGCAACTACACTGACCATGTGATAGTCACGTGGCTGTTAAAAAGTGGGGTTCTGTTAGTCCTGAAGGGGTTAGTGATGACAAGACAAAAAAAGTAAAACCAAGTAAAAAATAAATTTAACCATGACCTCTTGCCCCATGGGCGGACCCACCTCATGCCCAAATGAAGGCTATTGCCGTCACTTTTAATTAATATACTTACAAATATATGCTATGAAAAAATTAATAAAAATGAAGGGCATCCCAACATTAATTAATTATATATTTCTTAAATTTTATTGTACTTGTCTGGTGCAACACATAATTATTATTAGATAACTCTGCTTTAATTTGTTCTATATTTATTCACATACATATATTTTAGTTTGGTGTTTTGACTGTTTTCACATCTCTCATTGACCAAAAACCTTGCCCCTACAAAATTAAAATTCTAGGTCCGTCACTGCTCACCGCCCTCGAATACGAATAAGATCAGCTCTGATCACAACCTCTCACCCCCCTCACACAATCACACATGCATATGACCATCAGTGCATGGTCATTAGTGTTACTAAGTCAGACGTTAGTCAAACTCCAAAATAGATTTTTTACTTCCAAAAGAATGACTACTGTCTCTCCTCCTCCAAATTTCAATATGTTGAAACTCGCTCCTGTCACTTCACCCAAACTGACATCCGACTTCAAACCCGACCTGTCCGTTATAGAAACTGCGACCTGACTCCGGACTTGGGTCGCCTGATCTCTGAATTCAATCCAGCCCATCACTTTCACCTCCAAGTCATGCTTCATTGTATAGATTCCATGGTGAGATTTGAGAGCTACATACGAGGGCCGTGGAGGATGTAGGAGTGCTAGGAAGTTTTTCTGGTTTAATCGGATATGGTTTTTCCGACTTCTAATTATGATACCAGTCGATGGATTGTGGCAATAATTATAATTCAATGAATTAAATTTATATCAACCCTAAGCGTTGACGTAGTGGTGAGGGCACACGGTTGTTATGAAGCCAGTTACAACCACATACTTATTTTGGTTTAACTGTTTTTTTTTTTTTTTTTTTTTAAAGGATTTTGTAAAAAGATTATAGTAAACTACACATTACTTTTCTTTTTTTGGATCAAAACTACACATTACTTAACATTATAATTTTGTTAATAATAAAAAAAACGCATGCATATTAATTTCAATAGTGGAGATGGATTCTTTAGAAAAAAAAATCATGAAAACTCATCTTTTCCATAATATATTCATAGGAGAAACAAAATTGCAATGAATTAATTTTTCGGATGAAATCACAAAGAAAAAAGTAGGTATATATTTTTTCATATTTTGCGTAATCTAGAAAAAAAAAATTGAATCGATAAATTTGACACAACCCATGTATTTACCTTTTCTTTAAATTTTTAATTTTTAATTTTATTTTTTCAATTAATGCGAAATTGAAAATCATTAAATTTGACGTTCTTGTTTCAAATTCATTCAATTTGGTCAACTAAAATCACCTTTATAACCATATATTTTTTTAATTAAATTTTTCAATGAGCAACCCCATCAATCAATACATAAGAAATTAGAGAAATCGACCGTTAGATGAAAAGATTGGAATATTATATGCATGTTACAAAAAATTTAGCCAATTTTGTTATAGTTTCGATTTTGATCCACGTAGTCAACCCGAAATGACATATATAACCTCTTGATTGACCGATGACATAATGACTACGAACTATGCCAAAAATTTCACACGATGTATATAACTACTCCATGGATACTTGTGAATGGTTGAAAATAAATTTTTCAATTCCGATTTTGCGGCAATAAGAAATACCAATGTGTTTACTAATTTTGTATAACTTGTATATTGCATATGAAGTTAAGTAGACTTTTCCAAAGCGATAGCAATGTGGAAAATGAATTTAGAGAAACTGACCGTTAGATGGGAAGATTATAATTTTTCATGGTTATTGTAAAAATTCAGCCAATATTGTATTCGTTTCGACTTCAATCTACTTGGTCAACTATAGTTACTTTCATAACCCTATAATTATATATCAAACTCCTCAAAAGGCAATCCCATCGAGACGTACGATATAGGGGAAACCGACAATTTGATAAGAGGATTATAATATTTTATGCATGTTGTAAAACATTCAGTCAATTTCGTTGTATTTTTAATTTCGATCTACTTGGTCAATCAAAATAAAAATAACAACTTATTGAAACGTATAAAATTGAAAATAACAATTAACATGCATCTTTTATTCTTTATCAATTTCATATAAGCAACGTAGGTTATAAAAATTATTCCCACCAAGTTTTGTTTAAGTAGTAGTTTATCAAAGCAAAAACTTAAAAACATTAAATTAAAAAAAAAAAAATCAGAAACTCTAGGTAGCTTGATCGCACGTAGTAACGATGGCAGTAGTATGCCTTAGCCACTCTCCCATGCTTGATTAGCTGGGGCAATAAGATATCACCCACTCTTATATAAAAACCATGGAAATGCCGTAATTAAAAAATGAAAATTCAGTCGGAGGTTTCAGATCTTCTCCGTCACCGACTGTATCAATCCATCAGATAATATCAGACCCAATTAGGCTATCAGTAGCAGACCCAATTACAATTGCTAGCCATCACCGTCACTAGATCCCAAACCTAGCCCTGTTTCAACTCAAAACCCGACCCATACCCTCTCGCCTCTCTTACCCGACTAGTTCACCGTCGACGACGAGACCCTAGCTCAGAACCCCTCGTCACCGGATTCGTATCGACCCCTTGTTATTTGAGGACCCGATGATCAATAGTCTTCATGCCCAGGAATTCCTCCTCGATCCCGACGAGGTCTCCCGACGGCGCTGCCTGCTGAGCCTAAATCCCTCGTGTTGGTTTAATTCCAGTTCTTACTCTGGTTTACCTTTTTAATAAATTTTACTTCCTTGACTAGTTTATTTTTTTGGTTCAATCTCTTCAAAATAGACGTTGACTGGTAATGAAAAGTTAGCGTATACGGATGGTTTAGATTACATAGATGACGGACCCCACATTTTAATGGCTGAGATTGTTTCTTAGTATTATAATATTCGTCAGTGTAAGTGCAGTGTCAGTGCATACAATCCTCTTCCTAAATATGCAGGAATCATGTTCCAAGGAGTGTTTTGATTATGATATTTGACATTTTGACCATTATCCAAGTGGGTTTTTTTTTCAAAATCAAAAGCAAGAAGTTGAAACGTGTTTTACTTTATCTTCTAAATGGGCCTTTGATTAGAAGTACGGGCACCATATAAGTTAAATACAAATGAATCTCCTGAATGAAACTGGAAAGCACAAGTTGAAGAAAGAAGAATCACCTATGAAGTGATTCTATAGTTCTATAGACTATATGAAGCAGTTTTAGTTAGTTTTTAGGCAACAATACTATAGGGATATGCTTCTAAAAACACTTTTCTTACTTCTAAATTGATTATAGTTTCAACTATAAATACTTATCAAATCACACAAAAGTTGGTATATAATTCTTTATTTTCATTGGGTAATCTATTGATACATCATATACTCTATTTGTAGAGACAATTAGATCCGTTCTTACAAAAACAAGATGACAGAAAGTCCGGGTCTATAACATTTCAAAAATATTTGAAAATGAAATGGAAAACGTGATTTTCCTTGTAAAGCAAAGATATTTGTAGTGGAAAGATATTTTGCTTGCCCCCCCTATGAATGATGGTATCCTTAGAATGTGTTTCACTCAAGAATGTGACGAAGGGTATATTTCAGTATTTCACAACACCACCACCAGCACCACTTAAAATTTCGAGGAATTGATCGAAGGGATCATCATAAGGCACCGTTATTGAAAATAAAGAAGGTGATGGAACTGGAAAAGTGATGTCATGACGAAAGCTGATCGAGTACAATTTTCCAGTACTGAATAGAGAGATAGAGAGAGAAAGAAAGTGGCGATGGAATCATCATAGTAGTGGCTTTGAAGTTTAAAGCACCAACAGGGTCCATCGAAACAGTGAAATTAGGACATGAATATGAAGGCTCTCTCTCTCTCTCTCTCTCTCTCTCAACTTGTAGTTGAAGAATGAAGATCGTCTTTGTTGGCCATGAAAGTGAACTTTTTCATGACGTCAAATTAATCGGCTAATATCTTTTAAGATTTTGATTTTGAAAATTTTTGCTTTCTGCAACATGTCATTATCATACCATTATCTGTTTCCCGCTGTTTTCAGATATCTTTTGGTTGTGGGGGGGTTATATGGATTCTGCATATATAAAAAACCAGAATCAAACATTAAACTAAAATTATACAAAAGCAATGCGCGGAAAATCCGTGTATGTGATAATGTGATTCTTCTGTATTAATCAACAGCGGAGTCAAAATAAATTAATCAGTAATAATGATGATTGAGGCCTACTAAATAAACAAATTCAAAAACATTGATGTTTTAATATTTAATTCATATGTCTCATCAAATACTTTACTTTCACCTTAAATAAAATTTAAGAAATACAAAAATTATTGCTTATAAGATTAATTCCATGATCCATTTTAGCGAGTGAATGAAGACATGTGATCTATATATTTTTCTTCTTTTCTTAATAGTGGACGTAGAACTGTAGAAGCCAAGTGTGTTGAAATGCATAACAAATTCAAGGGCAGGTTCAAGAAATGGCGAGGAGGTACAGGGCATGCATCAAAAGATTTTTCTTTTTGAATAAAGAAGAAATGAAAAGAAGTAGCATCAATCCACCAAATCGGAAGAGAAGATATTAAGTGATAATCGACTAGTTATCTAAAATTCTCAAAGAGATTAAAGACCAAGGCAAATTGGAAAATAGACTTCTTCTGTGCCCTAGGACAGAATAATTAATTTTTTTCGATGACTGTTGGAACCGTCAATCGTCAAAACTGATTGCATTTCCAAAACCTAATTGATTTTGACAGCACCCCAGGTGGAGGAGGTTCATAGGAAGTTGCCAGGGTGCTCACGACCATCAGTTAGGCCGGCTTTATGTTCTGTAATGCACAAAACTGTCTACTCATTTTGTTTAGGCAAAAATTTCAGGTGGTGAATGGTACTTCTTGGTCCTGATTTGCTACTATGCCATGGTTTAACAAGACACTTTTTCCACAAAGTATTGGGTGGCTGTCCACAGAGTTACTGTGAAGCCATAAACACATATTTGAAAATTTTGAATTGATCGCTAAAGAGTGATGACTACTGGCTTCCGCACTTTATGTAAGACCCTTACACACCACTAACAGGATTTTTTGAGATTTTCTGTGTAGAAACAACCATACATGCCAAGTGGTAATTTGAAAAGATTTCATGTTACCTGTCACCCGTCATTAGCAAACCCAATATGCTTGAAATTGAAGCGCGCGCGCGCGCGCACACACATCCTCACAATACATTCATCTTTCAATTTTTTCTCTTTACTTCAATTATATGTAAATTTAACTGTTTTAAGTGCCCTAAATAGGGGTTTGTTTGCCTATGTAGTGTAGGGCCTTTTATTAGTAATTTCTTAGAATTGGCCATAAGAAATGGTTAATCTTAATCATCACCAAAAGAAGATGTCATGAATTCAAATTTTATGTAGGACAACGGAAAAAGAGAGCTACAAACGCTCCTGCCAATTCCTGTATCTGCTTGACTGCTTCAATGGGTAAAATTATCCTTATTTATTAAAGGTGGTTTTTGTATTCCATTTTTCATCACTTTTCATTCTTGAATCTCTTTTTATGCATTTTCAATGTTTCTATTTGTGCTTGAAGATGAAGGGTAACAGTAAAGTATGTTGAAAAACAAACCTTTTTCTTTTTATTAAAATACTTTTTTGGATTAAATACTTGTTACTCTATGTACTTTGCTGCCGAAAACAGTTCAGTCCCTCACCTTTTAAATTAAACAGGTTAGTAATTATTCTCTCTAATTCTCACACAATAGGTCCACAACAGGTCCAAAATGACTATCATACCCTTACTTCCTTTTTTTTTTTTTTTTTTGCTTCTCTCTCTCTAAACCGAACAGAACCTCAAAGCTTTTCACACTCTCCTCTCATAAATTCAAAACTTCATAAATCAAATTTCCGTTACAAAATGAAATTTCGATCGATCCGAGCGATGCAAAGACTCGAAACGGTGCCTCCTCACCTGAAGACGAAGAAGCTCCGGTCGAAACTATCTCGCCGGCGGCGAACCAGATCTCTCCGATTCTTTACTCGTTTTAGAAACCTAATGCTCACAGTGAGGCCTTGATCAAGTTATAGAGGAAAGGTGGTGAAGAAAGCGACTGCCGGAGTGGGGCGAAGTTAACTCTTCTGAGTCGTCGTGCGTGGAGTCTAATTCTGGAGCTGATATTAGAGGCTTCATTGAGAGAAAGTTGAAGCTGAAGATAAAGAGCGGAATTGCGAAGGTAATTAGAGGTTATAAAGCAGTTATCGAATCAGCGGTTTCCGAGTCCGATAAGGTCTCACTGAAATTCAAGGAGCAAGAGGTCATTTCACTCAACTCCAGCGTGCAATTGTGCTCAGAAGCGACAGTATCGGAGTAAGACGGGGAAAGATGCCAGTAATAGAGCACCAGAATTTGAATTCCACGGAGCGTCGAGCAACTACTTCCGTAATAGAGTATCAGAATTTGGACTCGGATTAATCTACTGATAATGTTCTTGAGTGGATCTGGGCTCCGAAGCCGACGTAGCTTCCTGGGTTTTAGCGTTTGGGGTGGTCATGTCGTCGGGGTGGCGGATCCATTTTGGGGATCGAGTGGGGCGTTAGATGCTGATCCGGTTTGGGGGTTAGGATTTTTGGTTGGGATTCGGTGGAGCAGAAGAGGCAGAGGAGGGTGAGAGATTGGGGGTTTGAGTGGTGGGTTGGGAGTGGAGCTCGGGGGAGGCAGGTTGGTTGGAAATGGGATCGAAGCTGGGCTGGTCGGAGCTGGAATTGGGGTTGGGGAACTGGAGCGGGGAGCTGCAGAGTCATTGGAGCATTTGTGGGTCTTGTCATGGAGGCCATGGCCGAGAATCCCCAATCCCAAGAGAGAGAGAGAAGCAGAAAAAAAAAATATATATATATATATATATATATATATATATATAGAAAAATTAAAAAACTAAAAAGAGAGAGAAAAAAAAAGAAGTGAGGGGTATAATGGTCATTTTAAACCTATTGTGTGAGAACTAGAGAGAATAAGAACTAACCTGTTTAATTTAAAAGGTGAGGGACTGAACTGTTTTCAGCAGCAAAGTACAGGGAGTAACAAGTATTTAATCCTACTTTTTTTTATCACACCCTCCTTTCGGATTGTTTGTTGTATCCCAAAAACTTCTTAAGTCCAGAAATTAATCTGTTGGGGGCTCGGATGGCCAATGGGGCATTGTAGCCTCTCCCTAATCACGTTTACACATTTATAATTCAATAAACAATACTAAATCAACCCAGTATACGAACCCAGGATGTGGGGGTTCCACATCTTGAATGTTCTCATAAGAGAACCAATTGCATCTATTGCACTGAACCACTTGCTGTGATTATCAAAAATACCTCTTAATTAGAAAAGGATTAAATACTTGTTACTCTTCAAACTTTTGCCTGAAAAACAGTTTAGTCCCTCGCCTTTTAAATTAAACTGGATAGCACTTATTCTCTCTAATTCTCACACAACAGGTCCTCAACAGACCTAAATTGACTATTATACCCTCATTCATCTTTTTTTCAATTTTTTTAAATTTTTCTCTCTTTATTTTTATTTTTTCATACTTCTTTCTCTCAGCTCTTTCATTAATTTAAAAGGCAATTACAGAGAGAGGGGGGAGGAGGAAGTGGAAGAACTTGTCGGTTTGCTTTTTTCAGAGAGAGAGAGGTTTCCTTTCGATCCAGACCTAGAGAGAGAGAGAGAGAGAGAGAATAAATATATAAATAAAAAGAGAGAAAAATTTAAAAAAAAAATTGAAAAAAAGATGAATAAGGGTATAATAGTCAATTTAGGTCTGTTGAAGACCTGTTGTGTGAGAATTAGAGAGAATAAGGACTATCCAGTTTAATTTAAAAGGCGAGAGACTAAACTGTTTTTCAGGCAAAAGTTTGAGGAGTAACAAGTATAAGCATTAAAATAGCAAAACTAAACTAGAAATAGATCCAAAAATTCAATGAATAAAAAACCAATAATGTTAGTAACTTGTTTACCAATTTTTAAATATCACCTCACAAAGGGAATGACAAATCAATAATTCACGTAGTCCAATGTTGATTATTTTAGTTATAGATTCTTAAATTGAAACATAAAAAGTTTTTTTTTTTTTTTGAATCGATATAGGTCATCCAATATTATAAATCCAGCAAGCAATACTAGAAACGACACACCCTTGAGGGGCTGACAGACAGAGCCGTCCATTAGGACATCCAAATGACCTATTTAAAAAAAAACAGAACCTCGCACTCCCGGGTACACCCACCTTTTAAGGAAATTCACGCACCTTTATTCTGACAAAACCTAGAAAACTCATAAGCAGTTTAAATAAATATAACAACGGAGCACCTAGGCTTTGCGACCCTAATGAAATTTAAATATTATTGGTAGAGGAGGAGGATGCACCAGCATCCCCAACCTCTCCACCCTCTTTTGATACCTCCACCATCTGATCAAGCTTATCATTTCCACCCACCTCCTCCTCAACATGAATTTGGATTTTCGTGTTGCTATCACAAAGGCTCCACTTCTTAGCCTTCTTCCCCTGCAGGTCCTTCTCGAGAACTCTAGCACATTTAGGCCTATTCTTACTTCCCTTAGGCCTGCCTAGCTTCTTCTTTCGTGGCGATACTACCAATTTTCCATGCTTATGCTGCAAGACAAGCTGCATACCATCATCCACCTGAAGCAAGGGTTCAGGATTAGACCCATACCTCTTACCAATGCATCCCAGCATCTCCATCGGCTTTCTTTTCACACCCAGCACCGAGCTAGGGCCCGATTCCACAACCATTATGTCCACCCTACCCTCCGCCCTAGAGAGCTTGATAACCGACAGAGGAAGCATGAGGAAGCATGCTTCCTCCATTCACATGACCGGCTTGTTTTGGCAACCGAGCATTCCAACTCTCCAAAAAAGCCAACAGATTCACCCTGTGCTCTCCATCACCCACCACCGACAAAAACGGTGGCGGCATAACACTCTCCACCACAGTCTGTATCCCTTCGAGTTGGAGTCGGCTCAATCATCTGCAGCCACACCAGAGCGGCCTGCTTAATTACCTCCTCAGTCCAAGGCTAATTCTAGCTATTCGACAGAGACAACTCAGCCAGAACCGCCGATTGCATCTGTGCCATAATATCGTCTTTCTCCTTCATCAAAAAACCATCATAACCTGCTTCTCCATGGTCAAAGAAACCACAGCTATGACAGAATCCCTTCACCTTTTCATAGATGAACGATAGCTCCGGCACCACCACAGGCGAGAACTCAAACATCTTCCAAACCCTAACACGCCGCCGGACTTCATAAAACACGTTGTTCTTCTTCCTTATGAAATAAGGCGGTTTGATCTAGCCGAATAACACGATCAATGGTAGATCCTACCAGATTCAGAGGGATATTAGCCATCGAATCAATCCCATCGTACGCTCCAAGCACTAGCATGGTATTTCTATAAAACCATGGCCCTCCATGCAGTATCTTGTTATGTTCAGCTTTGCAATCGAATTGAAAACAAACTGATCTCCGAAATCCTGAATCGACAAACCAAACTTGATTCTCGAAATTGTATAAATAGTCCTTTAAACCCTGGGTATTTGGCCTTGGGGCCGAGGAGTCTGCCCACCATGTACCATCAGTCAACTTGTAGCGCTGCAAGTCCCGCTGAGCCAAGAGAGACAAGCGCCGAGTCTAGAAGTTGAAGCCCTGCCGGATCTCCAGCCTCCAAGTTCGCCATCATGCAGAGAGATTTGGTAGTTTTTGTCAAAGGCAAGCAACGAGAAACCCTAGCAGAGATGGCTAGGTCAAGTTTCATTTTTGAAATGTAAAAAGTTAATAATGTACCAAAGGATATATCAAGTCATGATAATACTAGAGATGTTATCAATGTTAATGACACATTTACTTGCCTAGAATATAGGAGTAAAAAAAAACTTTTCAAATACATTAATTGATTTGCCTAATACCATTTGGTTTAGTGGCATAAGTCTCCCCTTCGTAAGTGAGAGGTTATGAGTTTGACTTATACTAGTTATTGCGTATGAATTGTTTACATGATCCAAAAAAAAAATACATCAAAGGATTTTATAAACACAATGATATATGACACATATACTTACTTGAAAAATTGAAGTAAAAAATTGATTCAAATACATTTTTTCTGCGCTGTTATAAACACAAAAAGAATGACATATGACACGTTTATTTACTTTAAAAACTTATGTATTTAGTTCCTGCACTTTTACAAACACAAAGAGAATAGAATGCAACTTAAACTCTGATAAGTTTCCCCATCGTCTCAAAAATTCGATTACATGATGGGGTAGGTACTCGATCCTCATACCTTTTATTTTCATTCATCGCTACATCATTCCAGATAAGTAAAGACACGGAAACAAGGAGAAATTGCAATACAAATCTTGTTATAAAATATTTAGCAATATTTTTTTCCTAAATTGGAAAGAGCAAATCATTACTTTGCTCCAACTCATTTTCTGAAAAAAAAAAAAAAAAATCACCGACGGTTCAACTTAAAAATAAAAATAATACTTTGCTATCCTCCAAAATCCAAGGGTGGTATCAAACAAGAACAAATACCCACAGATCGCTGGCCTTCCAAGGTCACTCCAAATGGCAATCCAAGTGTCTGAATTTGGCACCCATAATTATGCACCGACCGATTTCAGTTTGATCACAATTAAATTACGAACATGGTCTGGCTTTGTTCACTTAAAAAAAAAAAAAAGATTGTGCTTCCATTCAGACCCCTTTCAGAAACTGTTTGGCTAGCTATAAACTCCCAGAAGAAGCATCAACAAATGGTGGAAATCTCTGTTTCATAAATTAACTGAGCTAAAATTTAATTGAATTAATATTAATTACATTTACTATGTACACAGTGAAATTGCTCAATACAGAGGTACAGGAAATCGAGGTGGCTTGGGCGGTTTTTGAACTTTGACAACTATCTTCTCTTCTCTCGGAGGCTCACGAGGACACGGCAATGCCATAAACTTCGGAATCTGATCTCCGGGCATTATCACCGGCACGCTTTGCTTTTGATTCTGCTTCAAGTCCTACGAAAATCAAAAAAATTATGTCAGTTACACATGTTATGTTATCAAACTGTCGATTAATAAATTTCGAGATAACTAGCAAAATTAATTACCAGATGGGCGGGTTTAGATTTGGAGGGAGATTGGCCTTCGATGTCGTCGGAGGTTTCGGGAGTGGAGTCTTCGGAGAAGGACCTGCGGAGTGATCTGAGCTTGTCCCAGTGGTAGCAGCAGGAGAAGACACCGCTCAAGCTGAAGATGATGATGAGGAGAAGCGCGGTGCCTAGAGGGAACCCCAAGGACGGCCGAGACGCGTCCACGTGCGGTGGCGAAAGATCCTGGCTCTCCATCCCTCAAACCCAACGAGGAACACAACAACGACGACGACGAAGATGAAGACGACGACGAAGATGAAGACGACGAGCCTCTTCTTCCTTCACTCATGTGTTGAGGAGGAGGTAGAAGAAGAAGGGGGAGAAGAGTTGGGTTTTTGGGATTGTGATTATAGGAATGGGAAGAGGGTTTTTATAAAAATGAAATAAAGGGGTTGGGTACGTGTAAAGGGTACACTCAATTGTCCGGGCCATGGTACGGAAGGAGGTTGGGGTCTACTGGCTCGGTGGTGAGCATAATGAAGAGAATTGAGCGATTTAGGCCTTTACCTTGTGCTTTTGCCCAGTTTACTTGGGAACAAAGAAACAAATAGGTGAAAAGTGAGGAAAAATTTTGGATCTGAAAATGTGAAAGTAATGAAAAATGTTCATATATCAAATCAATAGAAATGCCCATTAGCTGTATTCCTGGATACTTCTTTAATTTTGAAAATGAATCGATTTAATACTGAATATGAAATCGGTTTAGATAATTTTTACGGATATAAGAACAGAATTTATCAGAGAAAGTAATGTAGATTGAACTGGTGCATGTAAAACCAAACCTAGCAAAATAAGGAAACCAACAGCTCACCAAACCTAAGTCTTTCACTGAGGTACGATACTACTTTAAGTATGGACAAAACTCATTTATTTGACTATATAAAAACAAAAAATTTGAAAAACGAGAATGTCAGTAGCCCGTCAAACAAAGAAATTAAGATCTCGGTGAAGAGTACAAGAGGCAACAAAGTTGGCCAAGGAAGACCTGATGTTATCCAGAGCACCCCCATTTAATAGGTTTGAAAGCATCTTACAATCAGCATGTGGAAATCATCAATGGTTGGCCAAACTTTTATATTAGATCCCATATTATTGGTGCATGAGGTTGGTGAGTAATTCAATTGCATGTTCTTATCAAACAGAAAAATGAAAAAAAAAAATATATAATTCATAATTCAGTTTGCAGGTTTTTTGTCACTTGTGAAAGGATCATGGTGAAAGTAAGACTCTGGAAAAGCAAATGCCTGCAATGCTTATCTCTTTCAATCTGGGTGGAGCCTCAGTAGTCCCTTTCTTTTATGAGCTAAAATGGTAGACACCTAAGATGTATGATCTTTTCTGAGCAAATTAAACGAGCCCCAACTAGGTAGTTGAGTGAGTTCTTCCCCAATTATGAGGTTGATACCACTTTTTCCATACAAAGCTACATACATAACGTGTCACCGAATCCATGGATAAAAGAAAATGTGGGTTCTAGCTAGTTTAGTAGATGAGTACTACTCACTAGTGCAAAAGGAAGATCGTATTTCAATGCATTAATTTTAATAGAAGCACTAGGAAAGGATCAATGGAGATCATATATAGTGTAAGATCTCTTTCATTTGTAGGTATATACTTTGGGCGAGCTTTTGGAGAGCCGGATCTGAGTTCTGAAGATGCGAGGAAATTGATGGCGAAAACAACCTATCATTGTTCGGCAGTAACACATTTCTGAGTTGAGTGAAATATAATTCACTCGCCTGAATGTTAAATATTGAAATCGTGTTTAAGTTCAAAATAAATTAAAATTGTGGTTTATATATAGGCATTTTTCAATTTTAATTTGTTCTATATAATAATACATGATCGATCGGAGATGAGTTGTATCCGTATCTAATTTTGAGATATAGTATTTGAGGAAGGAAAACGTGTCTTACATTCACTTAACTAGATCATGCATGTGCTCTTGAAGAGATGATTAAAGGTCGTGGAAATTAAGGAAGGCTGTCGGTCCTTTACATGCATGTGGCAACACACTCCCCTAAGTCACAAAACCACGATCAACCAGAGGGTTGCTATCTTAGAAGATCTGCCGTGTGGAACTCAAACTTTGAGGATGCATGCATGCTTGGTAAAGGCTTCACCTATATTTTGACTTGGACAGTTAATCCCAAAATCCCATCAGACAAAGACTAGCAAATATTTCCGTACTGTTTTTCTTTATTATCAGCTGGACTATAGACTTCTGAGCTGCAAATGAAGCCAAGATAACTTTTCATGTGTTTGAATTTGCACCACAAGAGATGTAGGTTGTTACTGGATGCATGCTAGTCAAATATGGCCTTGTCTAAGGTGTCTAAATAAATAAAGACATGCTTATGTAGCTCAAAGGGGAACAAGAGATGATCATAAAAACGTAATAGTGTCGACACCAAAAGTGTCATTGAAGACAATCGCTGATCGCTCAAATTAAGCCACTCATTGTAACACTGAACAACTTCGTTTTTATCAGTTTGGTGCATAAAGGCCAAAAGCTAGCATATGAAATATTCTCGGAGCGGGAAGTTGAAGTCGATTGGCCATGTTGTTTTAGTTGATAAAATAGATTCGTAAGCATTTTGAGGCAAATCGTCGAACACCTTACGTAACCCCACTGAAGTTGGCTTGTTTACCAAGAATGACGCGCAAAAAAGTCTCGTTTCGTTCCAGCGCAATGGTGATGCTTCCACAGCAAAGAAACTTCTGGGTAGCTTCGTTTTGTTCTATCTTCTTCTATAAAATTTCATATGGTGGGCCAAAAAGATTTTGGAAATTTGAGGAAGGGACAGTTGAAAGTCGAAGTAGGCAGAGAATCTGATGCAGTGAACTGTGTGTGGATGGCAATTTCACTTAGTTTCAACCAATGCCTTTTCCTATACGTACGTTTCATGTGTGAACTGTAATGGCCGAAATGGGTAATGGGTCGGTTACATTTTGGTCTTGGGGACCATTACCTTTGTACGTCTTCCATAGGAAACAGTTCATGCCATCCACAGATCAGGCTTTAAACTAAAATCTGACACGGCTCGTCTGGCCCAAAATCTAAAACATGGGCCAAGATGGGTTGTGAAGGGGATTGATATGGGAACGTAGTCCTTTGATAGGGACTCCTGGTTATCTTAAATGTGTTGATTATCTTAGTTGATTCGATTCGTTATTGAATGAAGAATGTAACTAATGTCAGTAATGTGCTTTTAGGATAAAATGAAGGTGCACTGGTTGAAAATTTTGAGGCAGACTAGTTTCTAATCATCTAATGTGATTCTTCGATATGGTCGGAGATAAATGAACGTTCTTGGTTTAGGGAGATAAATAAATAGATCTCTTGTACGTTCATACTGACTTTCTAAAGAATCCTTGAAGCCAAGCACCTTAACATAGATGTTGCTAGGTTTTTTGTAAGGCTGCTTCAGGAAATACTTGGTGCCCCTGGTACCTGACCTTTGAGAGATAGAGGCAAAAATTGTGTTGATTCAACTCTAGGACAGGACAAATTCTCAATGAGATTACATTAAAACCCATGGCATCCGCCCAGAAGGTTATAGTAGCCAGAAATCATAAACCTTTGAATTGAGTTAGTAGGGTGCGCCAACACCATGCTATAGGGCAACACATGGCCAAAGCTTGAGGACCTTAAGAGCAAGTCTACCGGGCTTGATTATGCCCGGGCACCACCTTACATTCTGACCCTAGACCGTCAGAAAAAAGTTTTATTTCCTTGCTTCCACCGGACTTGGGGCAAGCCAACAGTAAATGACCCAGGCCTCTTGCTGGGTCAAGTTGGTGACCCAGGGCATGACCCAGGCTTCCAGCGTGGGCCAAAGTGAAGAGAGGAGGAGAGACGAGCCGGAGAAAAAAGTGAAGTGCAGTCGCTTGTCTTATAGTGGAGACAAAGCTGCAGGTGTGTGTCAAGTAGTCGTTGGGTTGCTTTGAATTTTAAACCAACGGTCAATGGATATGGACCGTTGGTTCTGATAGTTAATGAGATCTGATGGTGAATAATTAATGAGCTAATTATACCAGGTGAAGGTGAAGAAAAAAATTATAAATAATAACGGCTAGATTACAACGGTAAGAAAAAAAATATATACAAAATTTCCTATAAATACCTCACATTCTATTTTACCTCTCACACCAAAAAAATCATCTTTCTTAGTTCCTCAAATTTTTTTGTTCCTCCTCCTAATACCTTTCATCTTCCGAAATTTTTTTTATTCCAATATAGATCCAAGTAGTATTGACGGGACGAGATGGCAGCCTATGGAAGACATTCAATTGTGCAAGTCTTGGAGATATGTCAACCGAAATCTGGTGTTGGTTAAGGATCGAAGATAAGATGATCTATGGGAACACGTTCGCAAACACTATGTTGAACATTGGAATGAATATGACCAATCAATTCAAGCTTTTATGGGGAGGCGGAAAAATTTGAAAGTAGAAATTTTTGCTTGGCATTGTTCATTAAGGCAAGAGAAAAATTAGTACAAGAGTGGTGCGAATATGATTGATGAGGTATGAATTTGTAGTGTAACACGAATATTAAAATTTAATTACTTGATACATTTTACTTTAAATTATTAGTTGATATATTGAAATTTAGTTGATACATTATACTTCAAATTAGTAGTTGATATATTAAAATTTAGTTGATACATTAAACATACTTAATACTTAAAATTATTAGTTGATACATTATACTCACCTTATACTTAAAATTACTAGGTGATATATTAAAATTTAGGGCTTTTGTCCATTTACCCCATTTTTAGGGATTTTTTTCCCACTTACCCCATTAAGTTTTTTTAATTCTCTCTTACCCAATACACTCTAAGGGAGTCTTCCCTAATACCCCATTAAGATTTTTTTTTTGTTTTTAATTTTTTTTAATACCATTTTACCCCTTGTTTGGCTCCAATTTTGTTGCAGCTGGTCAACAGTCTCTTTTCTTGCGCGGGCGTGCCAGCACCGTCGGGTGCGGTCGTCGGGGGTGTCCCTTGACCTGACTTCTGTTGAGCGATGTTGAGAACTTAGATCATCTTAGAGATGTTGTTGTTGAATGTGAATGTGTATGTCTTGGTGTCGGTGTTTGGTCGTGGTACTACAATCGGCTCTCGAGGAGACTAGGACCGAAGTACATTGACAGAGGGTTTGGTGGCACTGAAAGTCGGCTTCTGAGAAGACTAGGACTAGGAGTGTGATCACCGGTAAGAGAAAGAGAAGGAGAGGAGTTGCTCTTAAAGAGGTTGCTCTAGAGAGAACTTAGATCATCTTAGAGATGTTTTGATGTTGTGTTGTGAATGTGTTTGTGTCGGTGTTTGGTCGTGGTACTACAATCGGCTCTCGAGGAGACTAGGACCGAAGTACGTTGACAGAGGGTTTAGTGGCACTGAAAGTCGGCTTCTGAGAAGACTAGGACTAGGAGTGTGATCACCGGTAAGAGAAAGAGAAGGAGAGGAGTTGCTCTTAGAGAGGTTGCTCTAGAGAGAACTTAGATCATCTTAGAGATGTTTTGATGTTGAATGTGAATGTGTATCTTAGAATGAGAGGAGAAGGTGTTTATATAGGGAAGAAAAAGAAGAGTGAAATGATGAGTGGAAGAAAAATAATGAAAGTGGAGTATGAAAGTGATTTGTAAAATATGGAAAAGATAGAGAAATGATGAAATGAAAGCAAAGCATGAAGGTGCAAAAACATGGAAGTGATGATGATCTATTAAAGAGATTGTAGTAGAAAAATATATCCAAGGAAAAAAAGAAAAGCATCTAGCTTTCTTCATGTGGGTAGGAAACATGAACATGTGAATATTGAGCTGGTTTTAGGTCAGTTTCTGCCCCTTTATTCCTTCAATTATTTCTCCAACAAGCCTTCAGAATGAGCCTTCGACTTCTTCATAAAAAATGTTCCACTATGAGTGTAGATCATCCTGACAAATTTTCAGAGCTTTATTCCATGTGGTTGGGCTGGAAATGCTGCTGGACCTCTTACAGGTCCAGTTTTCCAGTTTTGCTTCTGTAGAAAATTGGACTGATTGTTTGAAGGCCTTCCACTCAAAAAAATCTCTGGAACTCTTCATAAGAAATGATCCTTGGGATGTCTAGATTTGATCTGGAAAGTTTTAGCTCATTTCAATTTCATTTGGTTAGTCTGCCGCCCCTCCTTCCTTGTTTAGCTCGGTTTCTCCTAGCCGAAGTAGGAAAATGTGCTAAAGTTGACTTTTCATGTTTCCATGCTTCCATAATAGGCTTTATTTAGCCTCTAAATATATATTTCGAACTTGTCGACAATATATAGCTTGAGCCACTGACATTGGCTCAATTTCTCCAAGACGTGCCTTGTTAGGCCAAAATGTTCATTTTGGGTCCAAACACCCCTCACCTCTTTGTTACTTAGAGAGAGAGATAGAGAAAATGGAAGAGAGAGAAACCATAGGAGACTTCGCCGGAGCCCGTCACCGGCCGCCGGAATCCGGTCAACTTTCGCCGGAATCAGGTCAACTTTGGCCGGAATCCGGTCGCCGGATTCCAGTCACCGGCTGCCGCCCACCGGAATTTGCTGAAAATCTCACCGGAAAGTTTTTTTTGCCCCCAATAGACGTCTATTGCCCCCTAATAGACGTCTATTGGCCCCCAATAGACGACTATCAGCCGTCTATTGCCCCCCAATAGACGTCTATCAACCATCTATTGCCCCTCAATATACGTCTATTGCCCCCCAATAGATGTCTATTGTCCCCTAATAGAACTTTCGGTTGCCAGAATATGAACTAATCTCCCTAAATTTAGACAAATAAAACTTTGTTTAAAGAAAAAAATGAAGAAATTATATCAATTTAAAAACGTCTATTGCCCCCCCATAGGCGCCTATTGCTCCCCAATAGAATTCTTTTTCTTCATTTTTCTTTCTTTCCGGGCCTTCTGCCTCCATTTTGCCAAATAAAAGAAGAAGAAAAGAACAGATTGTATAAAGTAAACAAGACCAAATTAGATGATGAAATTTTTTTCAAAGCTCTGCATGTGTAGAATAAGAACAAATTGTAGAAAACTTTTTCTTTTTTCTTTCTGCCTACACTTCACTAAAAAAAAAAATTATTTGGCCACCCAGAGAAATACTCTGGGCACCATATCGGAGCAAACCGAGAAATCCTCTGCACCGGTCGGACGTTGGGTGTTGCTGAGGGATCCAAGCTCGGCCTCTGTAGCACTGTTGCAGGATAATAATGGCCTGAATCAGAGACCATGGTAGAGAGAGGCTGTGAAGGTGAGACTAGGACTGAGGTTGAAGACCATCGAAAATCGTCGGATCCCCTTCTTGATTTCCCTCTCCAACGAGGTCAGCTCCAACAAGGCCCAGTCGACGCCGACATTCTGCTCCCCACTCAATTCACCACCTCAGACTCCTCGCAGAGGTGTACGGCGCTTGACCCCAAGCTCAATTACCGCCCAGTGATCGGTATTCTCAGCCATTCCGGTGACGATGCCTCCGGTCGGCTCAGTAAAGTCGCGCGGAGCATCTAGATTTGGAGGCTCTCGTCGTCGCCGTCGCTATCGCCGGTGAGAACTCCGTCGACGAAGAAGGCTGGAGGATCGGGGAGAGAGAAAAGCAGACGTCTTCGGAGAGAGAGAGTCCGCTACGTCTGTGGAGAGAAAGGAGACAGAGTGGCAGCTGTAGCTGTAATTGATTAATTTGATTGAGGGTAAAATGGTCATTTGCTGTCAAATTGTGTAGTTGGGAATAAAAATCTCTTACCGGGGTAAATGGGATAATTTTTGTTCATTTTGGTGCTTTTGGTCAAGGACCCTAAAATTTAATTAGTTGATACATTGTACATTGTTTATATTTGTACTAATTGATTTTTTTTTTTTAAATAACATAGCAACGTCAAGCACAAGATTTGTGGAGAGCTGCGACGACCAAAGCGAAAGGAAGGCTAAAAAAAGGTGATTTCAATAGTTTACAATGTTACGAGATTGTGTTGAGCTTTCAACAATTTAGTGACATTCCAAGCCATACCTCTTCGACTGGAGGAACCTCAAGGGGAGGAAGGATGCACACACAACAATCCGTTCATGATTCTCATGTCAACTTGGACATAGATGCAGATGAGGTAAATGTCGATGTAACCCTAGAACCTTCAGTGAGGCCTCAAGGAAAGAAGGATGTCAAAGAAGTTATCCGGAAAGGAAAGAAGTCATCTAATGATTCCAATCCTTTGACATTCGATGTGGAGACTACAACAATCAACCAAACATTAGTGTTGTCGGCCAAGGAGAAATGCGATGAGGAATATGCTCGACATCTCCATGACCAACAACAAGAAGATTATATATGCTTGCAAATGGATATGCGAAACAAGACATTTAAAATTCAAGAGAGGGAAGAGCAAATTATGGAGATGGACACAAGTAAGATGATGCCAACCAAAAAGAAATATTGGCAAGGAAAGCAAAAAAAGATAGCGGAGAAAGAAGATGAAGATGCAACCGATTGATCAAACTTCTAAGCTCCATTTACCGGTGGATACTATCCGCAACCTCCTATCGCTGATGGATTCCCACAACCACCATTCATCGGTGGATTTCCACAAACACCATTCACTGATGGTTTCCCACAACCACCTTTCACTGGTGGAGTCCCTTCATCTTTCTCTTCGGGTGAATCCACTAACCCCAACCCTAATGATGACCCCTCAAACGCAAATTGGATTCATATTGAAGATGAGGATGAGGAAAATTAGGGAGTTATATATTTTAAATAATTGTATTGTTCTTATTCCAATGCTTGGTCTGTCAATTATGTAATATAAATGTCATGAAATAAAAAATTATTTGAATATGTGGGTACGTTGAAAGGAAGTCTTCAAGCAATAATATACTTACAAATGAAAAGCACACAAACATAATGAAAAACACACAAATCTAGATACGCATGTTGCCTTTAACTTCCCAAAAGTGCTGAATGAGATCTTCCTGAAGGTTTGAGTGAGTGTACTCATATCTGATTTGTTGGTATCGATCCATGAATTCGTTCATATTATGACCATCTCTACCAACAGGATCAAAGTCATTACCGGTGGATCCTTCCCATACCTCAAAAATTATGGGCTTCATATTGTTCTCCTCTTCTTCATCGGACTCCAACTCATCATCGCTGTCTTCAGGTCGTTCATCCTCGACAATCATGCTGTGTAATATAATACAAGTAAACATGATGTATCCAAGGTCCTCTTTATGCCACCCACGAGTAGCTCTTCTAACAATACCAAAGCGTGACTGTAAAATACCGAAACATCTTTCCACATCCTTCTTATACCCCTATTGAGTCTTGGCAAACTTGAGTTCTTTGGGGCATGTAGGCCTTGGAAAAATTTTCAATAAAGTCCCCTACCAAGGATAAATACCGTAAGCGAGATAGTAGCCTAAATTGTGAATTCTGTTATTTACTTGGAATTGGATTTGAGGTGCTCTACCGGCGGTACGATCGTCAAACAACAGGGACTTTGCCAGGACATTGAGGTCGTTGCATGCCCGGGCATTTCAAAGAATGCATGCCAAATCCAGGTGTCGTACGATACGACTGCTTCTAAGATGATAGTGAGGATATGTTTTTTACCACTATATTCTCCAGCCCAACCAGTAGGGCAATTCTTCCACTATATTCTCCAGCCCAATGCATATAGTCGATGCTCCCAATCATTCCTAGAAAACCTCTTCTCTTAGTTTTGGCAAAAAGTCGTCTGAGGTCGACCGCTTTAGGAGCGCGGAGGTATTCTGCTGAGTTCAGATTAATAATTCCTCTTGTAAATCCCTGAAGGGCTACGGTGAAGGTGGATTTCGCCATCTGACAATACTCATTACATTGATCTGCCCCAACACCGTAAGCAAGCATTCACAAGGAAGATGTCATCTCCTGCTCGGGAAGTAGTCCGACTTTCTTGGCAGCATCCGATTTTTGAACAAAGTATCAATCATACTGGCAAAGGTCAGTAGATATACGCTAGAAGACATTGAGGCTCTTCCTATAACGTGTTTGGAACTCCCAATCTTTGAACACTGGACGTTCGACAAAGTAGTTGGCCATTAAATTTTTGCCCATTTCTTCTCTAAGTCTCTCCTCGTTTGGTGCACGACTCGGATGAAAACCGCGCCTTCGAGTTTGGTTTGCAGACCGTCGAATTTGATCGCACAACCTATTCATTGAAATGAGGGAAATTGAGAAAATTTGTAAGGGAGGTTCTATTCACACTTCTAAAATTGACATTTGGACCTTTATCTTTTTCCAAGTTATAGTTGACTTTGTCAACTCATGTCAAATTACCAATAAGGACACAAAAGAAGGAAGAAAAAAAAAGATGAGTATTTTCTTACCTCCATGAACAGTACGTAGTCTTCAACTTGAAGAAAACCTTCTCCTCCAACGTAAATCTCCTTTGTCTTCGAATTTCAATCTTACATTGCTAGATTGTACCACGAATGAGAGAAAGACTTTTTTTTTTTTTGTTCAGTTTAATTGTAAATGTAGATGGAGATGTCCGTTCTATTCTTGTTGTGAATGCTCAGGTGCCTATTCCTTAACCCTTCTTTTCCCAAGCTTCTACCTATTATATTGTTTATCTATTTTAGTTTCTTTCATCTTGTCTGGAAGTTGAAAGATGCTGCAAACAATGACGATTATTGTTTGTTCTTGTAGTCTGATTATAATTGTCTGACCATAGTCTTTGTGCACCATTTGAAATGTATGATCATAATGTTCATAGCCTTATGTACTCCTCTTTTCCCAAGCTTTCTATTTCTTATATTGTTTCCCTATTTATTTTTTGTTTTTCATTTTGTCTGGAAAAAATGATGCAAACTATGATGAATATTGTTCTTTTTATAATCTGACTATATCGCCTAATCATAGTCTTTATGCAGCATTTGAAATGTATGATCATAATGTTCATAGTCTCCTGTAGCCTTCTATTCCCAAGCTTTCTACCTCTTACATTGTTTCCCTATTTCAATTATTATTTCTTTTTCTTTTTTTCACTTTTTATGGAAGTTGAAAGATGCTACACTATGTTTAAAAATTGAAGGAGGTCCAACTACCGATTTTGGAGGTATGAATAGCACCACCCAAAAAAAGTCTTTTTATTGATTTTATTGGACGAGGGGCATTTTAGAAAAATTAGGGAGGTGTAGTTAGCATATTGGTTATTTGTAAAAGTAACTTGGAGGTCTATTAAGTGGAGAGGTCTAAATACCAATTTTGGAGGTATAAATAGAAGTTCTCAATGTGTAATGCTAGAGATAAGAAAAAGGTGAAAGTTTGTTAAGCTCGGATTTTGTGTGTATGGAGTGCAAAGATCAGGTCTATTTATTGACATTTTTTGTACAGATTATGATAACTTGATAAGGACACGTGTCAACATTTCATTCTTCGTAATCTTATCCAAAAATTTGGGTAAGATTACATTCACAATAACCGTAAGATTGAATAGTATACGAGTGATCTGGTTCGTCCAAACTTGTAGGTGGATTTTTTCACTATTTTCAAAAAAATTGTTAGTGGAGTGTAAAAAAAAAAAATGTCGGTGGAGATATAATCTGTCTACCCAACAAAATATCTTTGGTTGCATTTTCAAAATGTTTATCAATACTATTTATTTACATCATATATTTCCCATTTACACTAGAAAAATTGTGGTGCTATTCACACACCCCTTCTAATTTTCTATTACTTTAATTCAATCTTTTTTATAAATTACCCTAACTACCCACCCTTATAAATCTGTTTCTTTTTCTTTTTTCTTTTTTCTATTTGGCAATTCAATCATGAATCAAACATCATTATACAAAAATTTTTTTTTTTTACCTATAAATGCAGAAAAAATAATACGTTTATGAAGTGGAATGATCTGTATTTTTAGACAAAGAATATGCTTCCCAGGTAATCACCTTCACCCAATTGAATCCAAATTGCAAAGTTTGTCCTCATACTTTGCAAAGTACCAAACTAGTTTGTTTATGACTCTTAATCCAGGTGCATCATCCTCAAGTCAAAAATAAAATAAAAATGGAATCAGCGTTTTATCCACTTCAGCCACAAGCTTCCACACTATAGCTGATGATGTACACAAAATATGGAGATGCTCTACATAATATTCAATGCAATGAGTTGCAATCTTCGTGTGGGGACAAAATTATGTTCCACTAGCATAATATAGTAGAACAATTCATGTTTATAATCATAAGGCCATCATTATTAGGCTGTTGTAAAGTTCTATAGTTGCTCAATGGATTCAAATACACCAAATAATTTCAGTTAGAAACTTACCAGGAATAATGGATTCAAAGGGGCTCGAATGATTATTGAATTCATATTTTTTTTTTCATGTCTCCATTGCAAATCAAATATAAAATTTTCTCAAAATATGGGTCTAAAGTTTCTTGTTCTACCATGATTAAACTTCAAAGCATCATATTAGAGAGATAGAATGACTATGCTAGAGAAGTTTTTGATGAAAAAGAAAAGAGGGAATCGAAAAGAGTTTTGAAGTTTTCTGTGTCTACAGGAAAATAAAGGTTTAGGATTTGAGGATGATTGACTTGCCAAATAGAAAGAAAAAAAAATATACCTAATTACAAGGAAAGGTAGTTAAGGTCATTTTTAAAAGAAAATTGAATTAAAGTAAGAGAAAAATAGAGGGGGTGTGTGAATAGAGAAAAATGGTGTGTGAATAGCACCACCTAAAAAAATTAATACAATATTCAATGAATAGTAACTGACCCGGTGACCCTGACCCAACAGGTGTAAACATATGTTCAGTGGCAGTGAATAGTTTACTGACCTATTGGCCCAATGAGTGAACTTGCTCTAATAGCAAGCTATTGTGACAGGCCTTCCCCATCAAAATATTAATTTAATATCATGTGAACAGTTACTACACTTGATCTTAGCCAAGAGGCCGAGAAATGTATGCTTTGAAACCTATTAGTCCATTATTTTATACTAATCTGTCCACTCATTCTTAACACACTTTTCAATGTGGGACTTGGCAGTTGTTGAGAACTTAATTGCTTGAAAAGTGGTGGTGAATTATGAAATTGAAGCAAACAGAAATATTGTTGAATCAATAAAGTTCAAATTTATTGTTGTTAAGAACGAATATATTAAACCACTGCAAGTGGTCTAGTGGTTCTTACCTAGTTGGGTGTGCTTCCCAACCTAGGTTCGAACCCCGAAACTGTAAAAGTGGTCAGGCAATGTGCTGCAATGCACAGTTGGAGCATTTCACATGTGCCGAAGGGGTTTATCTTGGGCCTAGGAAGCATTTGGGTTCCCATTGACAAAGTCAAAAAAAAAAAAAAAAAAAAAAAAAACGAATATATTTGCTTGATCTATCCTGCAAGCTTTACAATGTAAAAGCCACACAGCACTTCACTCTACGAGATTTACAAGCAAAATAACCCTTATCGATGTAAAGTATATAACCATTGTATAAGAAATTTGTGGCTACAACTAGCTTAAATTAAATTTACTTTAGAAAAAAATTTGTAGCATGAAGAAGAAGAAGAGAAAATTATTCTAAGAATAAAAAACAACCCATGTATGTATAAGGGGAACATGTTTATACATACAAACACACATACACATAGCCCTTCTAGTTGAGTTGGTCTGTCTTGAAACTGAAGATGGGATGGCCATCATTGTGATGTTAAGAACTAGCTCTCAGAGTGTTAATAACAATGTAAAGTTTGAACATAAGACCATTTTAGTTGTAGTATCTCAAAATTTATGCTGTAAATAAATTCGAGACCGTTCGAGTTTGAATTGAGTTTGGCTCCATTTTAACTCATTTGAAATTGGCTCATAAAAAAAGAAGCCAAGCTTGAGCCTTGATATAAGCTTGTGAACAAATGTTTTTTTAAAGAGAACATTTGATTTGGAATTGAGTACGGCTGCTTGTTTAAGATGTTAACTTCAAATGAAGGATTCCATGAACTCATGACAGGATATAAATTATGGGAAATTCTACAGTACCTGTATGTATGTGATACACTCATTTACAGATTTGACAACAATTTTGTTGTCATTGTGGTAAATACAGTTATTTTTTGGGTAATTTTAGTTCTATTAGAGGTAATTACTCCACCTACGATATATTTACAAGTTTATGAACAAATTATTGTCGATGTGGTAACTTGGTTCAATTATATGTAAATGTGTAAAATAAATGTGATAACTTTGTTGTCAATGTTGTAAATTTGGTTAAACTAAATTGTAATTTTGGTTCAATTAGATGTAAATTAGTGTATGATAAACATCCAAGTACTATAGACAACCCCATAAATTACAGTTTACTTTCTTAACTCATTCTCTTTTCGTTAACATACTCTTTTGATTTCGATTTTATGACAAGTTTAATCTCGAAGTTCATCAAAACTTCAGTGTTAAGGATGAAAGATCGCTAATTAAACAAGTCGAGCTAGAGCTTGAACAAAAGTGACCAAGCTAAGCTTGAACACATATGAAGCTCGATCTAGTATCCAACCCCATGTTTGAACATTTGGTGCTCGTTTTGGCTCAGCCGTTTACACCCCTACTATTCAAAACAATATACTGTCAAATTTAAGTAGAAATTAATTGAGTGTAACAAACTTAACCATTGTATGAGTACTTTGGGGCTACAGCTAGCTTAAATTAAATTTGGGGTAAAAATCACAAATAGTACCTGAACTATACCTCAATCTTATCGATGATACCTAAACTTTATTTTTTGTCACAACCAGTACCTGAACTATTCAGGTTCTTTTGTAATGGTACCTAGAGCCACATTCGGTCACTATTCCGACTAAAAATGGCATGTGAGGCTATCATAGTGATGATCTTTGGTGATTTCAAGGGCTGCGATCAGAGTGATGATCTTTTTGGTAATAGACTTGCCTTGAACTTGTTTTTTTTCTTTTTTGGGATTTGGCTTTTTTAGCCGGAATAGTGACCGAAAGTGGCTTTAGGTACCATTTAAAATGAAATCGAAAAGTTCGGGTACTGGTTGTGATCAAAATTGAAGTTCAGATACCATCGATAAAATAGAAGATAAGTTCAGGTACCATTTGTGATAATAACCCTTAAATTTGCTTTAGAAGTATATAGGGCTAAAGTCTGTTTAGTCCCTGTACTATATATGCCTCTCTCATTGTTTCAGTCCCTGACATTCCAATTTAATCTGAAAAGTCCCTGAGGTCTCAATTTTCGTCTAATAGGTCCTTTCCGCAGGAAATTAGGAATTGGCCTTGGGTGAAGTGTCCAATATACCCCTAAGTTATTTCTTTTTTCTTTTTTTTCATTTTTAATTTATTTTTTTTCCTTTTTTTCTTTTTCCTTTTTAATTTCTTTTTTTTTTCTTTTTTCTTTTTCCTTTTTTTATTTTTATTTTTTTTCCTTTTTCCATTTTAATTTCTTTTTTTTCTTTTTTCTTTTTAATTTCTTTTTCCTTTTATTTTTCTTTTTTTCCTTTTTCCATTTTAATTTCTTTTTTCGTTTTTTTTTTTTTCCTTTTTAATGACCATCGTATTCTGCTGCATCAGTAGCGCCACGTCGGCGAACCAATCCAAATCGACCCGAAACCCCAATTCTTGTACTCCACGCCAGCAGCCATTTTTCTTTTCCATCACTATTCTTCTTCTTCACTTCTGGTTTTTGTCAACTTGGCCATCAAAAACCACCATTTCAACCAAACCCAAAATCCAAATCACCATTTTGAGCAAGACCCAAAAACCTCAGAGTTTGAAAAAATGGTAGTTTTCAGTGAAAAGTTAAAAAGTGATAATTTTCAGTGAAAAGTTTCCAAATTGAGGCTTGATGTGGAGAGAGAAAGTGGGATTTGAGTGGGAGAGAGAGAAGTAGGCTGTGAAAACAAGAGGGGAGTGGTTTAGCGGCGAATTTCCGAGCTGATTGGGAAACAAATGGGTTCTGAAGTTTGATCGGAATGGGATTGGTGGGTTGAGGCCGGAAGTAGAAAGTAGGCAAAACGAAAAAGAAAAAAGAACTTAAAAAGGAAAAAAAAAATTAAAAAGGAACAAGAAAAAAAGAAGAAATAGCAAAAAAGAAATTAAAAAGGAAAAATAAAAAAGGAAAAAAAGAAATTAAAAAGCAAAAAAGAAATGAAAAAGAAAAAAGGAAAAAAAGAAATTAAAAATGAAAAATGAAAAAAAAGGAAAAAAG
The DNA here is from genome assembly GCF_958449725.1 of Rosa rugosa. Lineage (NCBI taxonomy): Eukaryota > Viridiplantae > Streptophyta > Magnoliopsida > Rosales > Rosaceae > Rosa > Rosa rugosa. The sequence continues at coordinate 19,391,937 of NC_084820.1, read as the reverse complement.
AAATTAAAAAGGAAAAAGAAAAAAATTAAAAAAAGAAATTAAAAAGGAAAAAGAAAAAAGAAAAAAAAAGAAATTAAAATGGAAAAAGGAAAAAAATAAAAATAAAAAAAGGAAAAATGAAATTAAAAAGGAAAAAGGAAAAAGTGTTCAAGTAAACCCTAATTTGTGTTTGGCCCAAACCCTAGGTTACTTGACCTAGTGGTAATAGGGTTAAATTAGAAGGATCTAGATTCCTATTCAATGTACGATTACTTTCCTTGTATGATTAAGATTCTATGCATTGTAATCCTCTATATAAAGATGCTCCTATTATCAATAAGAACAGACAGCAAATTTCTCTCAAATTCAGTTTCTCTACAACACGTTATCAGCACGAGCCCTAACCCTAGCTTTAGAAACCAAAACCCCAGAAATTGATCAAGCTCCACCAGATTTGCCTTGTCTGCGCTACTACTGCCCCCGCAGCCCCCGCGTCGCAACTCATCGCTAACTCTACCAGGTTAGCCTCGCTGCCCCTGTAGCGCCCGCAAGCACTGCTTGCCTTCTACCTTCGTGCGCGCTCGCCTGCCCTCGCGACCGCAACTCACCAGCGGCCTCGCGGCATCTCCACAGCATCCCCGCAACTGTCCTCGCGGCCTCGCGACATCCCCGCAGCAGTCGCATCCCCACAGCATCCCCGCAACTGTCCTCGCGGCCTCGCGACATCCCCGCAGCAGTCGCATCCCCGCAACTGTCCTCGCGACATCCCCGCAGTGGCCCCGAAACAGTCCTCGCGACATCTCCGTAGCGTCCTCGCGACATCCTCGCAGTGACCCTGCAGTATCACTGCATAGCCCAACCAACATCTTTTCCGGTCAAGAATTCCGGCATCTTTTCAAGGTAAACTTTTCTAAAAGTTCCCGTTTTTGAAGTTTTTCAATTTCTTCTTCTTTTTGTCGGGGACTTCCAACATCCCTTCTTCTCCCCTACTTTTCTTCTTCATAGGGGAGACCAATAGCCGAACTGTGGGGGTTCGTGCTCACTCCAAGCTTGGAGCTTGTAGAGTCCTCCAAACTTAGAGTTTGTTGAGAGGAAAACGATCGACCACATACATCGTCGTTTCGATCTAATCCAAAAACCCCTCTTGGAATCGGATTTTCTTGGAAGCGACTACGCTCAGAAAATCCCTAATTTCTTGGAAGCGACTCCGCTCATAAATTTTATAGTTTTTCGTGGTAGCCTTCTTCGCTCCGAAACTAACCCTATTTTCTTGTTGTTTTTCAGGATGAGTAACCTGAACAAGTTGAGCTTCGCTCCACTAGAGACAATAGGCGCTGGATACCACAAGTGGGTCCGTGATGTGCACCAGCATCTTAAGGCTGATGGGATCCTGAGTACGATCCAAGAGCCAAGTCAGGACGTGCGTACTCCTCAACAAGCTGCTGTTTTTGAAGCAAATAGAGCTACGAGAGAGGCGAATGAAGCTAAAGCCATCATTCTCATGACAAGACACATGAATGACGCGCTCCAAAATGAGTACCTCAATGAGGAAGACCCAAGAAGACTATGGGTAGAACTCGAGCAGCGGTTTGGCAACGTCCGTGATTCCCTGCTTCCAGACTTAGAAGTGAGATGGCATAGCCTCCGCTTCTGTGATTTCAAGTCTGTACTTGACTACAATTCAGAAGCACTTCGTATCAAGTCTATGATGGAATTCTGTGGACAGAACATCACTGATACGATGTTGATCGAGAAAACTCTCTCCACCTTCCCCGTCTCTGCATTGATGATAGCCAAAAACTATCGGATTGATGTCAATGCTAGACGCATCACAAGATTTCATGAGCTAATTGGTGCGTTGAACGTAGCTGAAAAACACGACAACATACTTGTGAAGAACTATAACTCTAGACCCGTGGGAACCAAGTCAAATCCGGAGTCTAATTATAGTCGCGCCTCCAAGGGAGGACGCAAGGAGCGAAACCCTAAGAATAGGGATAATTCTGGACGTTCTGGTCCATATTCTCGCCCTAAAGAGGAAGGAAACCGCCAAGATAGACGTGCACGGTACCGTGGAGGTTAACGTGTGAAGAGAGAGAGAGGCCAAGCCTCCGGTTATGGTGGTAACACCACCAAAGGCAATAACCGTCCTCAAAATGCTCCCAGAGCGCCTCGATCAAGGGAACCTGACCATAATGATGCTTGTCTCAGATGTGGATCAAGTGGACGTTGGGCAAAGAAGTGTACTGCATCCCAGAACGTTGCAAACGCATACAAGATGTATCGTGAAGCAAGGGAGGCAAATTACATGGAACAAGAAGATCAAGATGGTGATCTCGATCTAAGGGTGGAAGACTACAAGGATCAAGACCCAGAAACTGGCGATTTTGATTAAGTCATTTTATTTTCCAAGAGATGTAGGCAATTGCCATATTGGTTAATTAAAGAAACGATGATGTAATTCCGTTTGACTTATTAATAAAAGTTGAGTTCTTTTCTTTATGACTCCTTTTTAATTACGAGCTTTTCTTTTAGGAATGGATGAACTTCAATGTCTTGCGGATAGTGAGACTACGCACACCATTCTACGACATAGGCAATTATTCTTGGAGATGTTGCCTACATATTCATCTGTGACTACGATGGCTGGGCCATCAAGTTTAGTTCAAGGACATGGAATGGCCCAATTCCTTTTGCCTAATGGCACCTTGATTAAAGTCACTGAAGCTCTCTACGCTCCTAAGGCAAATCGAACCTTATTGAGCTTTAAAGATATTAGAGCCAATGGATTCCATGCGGAAACGCATAGTGAGAACGGAATAGAATTCCTTTGTATTACCTCTAATGATTGCGGAAGAAAGCGCAGCTTAGATAAGCTTATGTGTCAATCTAGTGGACTTTATGTCACTACAATTCGACCTATTGAATCCAATAATGTCATAAGAGAAGATCTCTTGGATTCAGACACATATTGGCTTTGGCATGACCGACTAGGACATCCTGGTCGTGATATGATGCTCCGTATACTAAAGACTTCATACGGACATCCATTCTTCAGAGTGAGAAGAAGCAAGAATCGAAAATTGATTCCAGGACTTAGCAAGACCGCAACAATTGCAGCATCTGGCGCTGCAGCCGTCTTGGGGCGCCATAGGGCCGCCCAAGTCCTATGTGATGACGCCATCAATGGCGCCAACCATGAGCATGACGCCATGGTTGTTCCTCCCAATGACCATGACGCCATAAACAAAAATTCCCATGGCTCGAATGCCATGATGAGAGATGTAGTCACACATTTTGCTTCTAATAGCGCTACAGTCGCTCAGGCCCAACCGAAATCCTCCTTGGTTGCTTCTAAGGCCCCTCGCTCTTTCTGCAAAGCTTGTTCATTAGGGAAATTAGGACCGAGACTGTCCTACGCAAAGGATCCCAAAATACTCATTCCGTTCTTACAGAGAATCCAAGGGGATATCTGTGGACCAATTCCGACACGCTGGTCACATGTCGCGCTATTGTCCACTCGAAATGCTGCTTATGCTAAACTCCTCGCCCAGATTATCCTTCTACGGGCTCACTACCCTGACCATCCTATTAAGTCAATTCGACTTGATAATGCTGGGGAGTTTACATCGAAAACGTTCGATGACTATTGCATGTCACTGGGGATTGATGTAGAGCATCCTGTTCCCCATGTTCATACCCAAAATGGTCTCGCAGAAGCCGCTATCAAACGACTACAGATGATAGCACGGAAATTGGTTATGTGCACCAATCTCCCTGTTTCTGCTTGGGGATATGCAATATTGCATGCAGCGACGCTAATTCGTCTACGACCCACTGCCACCCAATCTTACTCTACGTTACAGCTAGTGACTGGGTACGAGCCTGATATCTCGCACTTACGCATTTTTGGGTGTGCCATTTATGTGCCTATTATGCCGCCACAGCGTACTAAGATGGGTCCACAACGACGAATGGGCATTTATGTTGGATATGAATCTCCAACGATCGTTCGCTACCTTGAACCCTTGACAGGCGATCTCTTTACCGCTAGATTTGCGGATTGTCACTTTGATGAGACAGTCTTCCCATCGTTAGGGGGAGATAAGAACACAGATGTTCAACAGGAACGACAGGAATTGTCGTGGTCTGTCCCCACTATGTCTCATCTCGATCCCAGTACCGCACAGTCCGAACTTGAAGTGCGAAGAATAATCGAGCTCCAGAACGTAGCAGACACTCTGCCGGATGCGTTTTCTGATGTTGCCAAAGTGACCAGATCACACATACCTGCTGCAAACGTGTCTGCAAGGATCGATGTCCCAAATACTAGATACCACGCCACTCCTGTGACACCAGGAGATGGCGCCATTGCCCAACATGGCAATGATGTGGCATCTATGGCCGCAGGTCCCGCAAGAAAGCGCGGTAGACCGATTGGTTCGAAGGATAGTCGCCCTAGAAAGAGAGCGAATGAGGCACAAACAAATCTTTTGATCATCGATACTCAAAATCCGTCTCATGAGAATGTTCCGGATTATGGTTATGTCCAAGAGACATCATTGGGAGACGCCTCAATGTCAGAACCTATCCCTGAGAACGTAGAGATCTCTGTTAATTACACTAGTGTACATGGGACGTGGGAAAGAAACTCCATCATCATTGATGATGTATTTGCGTATTCAGTGGCGCATGAGATTATTGAGACCGATGACATCGAACCACGCTCCGTTGATGAATGTCAACGTAGAGCTGATTGGCCAAAGTGGAAAGATGCGATCCAGGCAGAACTTGATTCTCTAGCGAAAAGAAAGGTATTCGGACCAGTTGTGCCAATACCGCCCAACACCAAACCAGTTGGTCACAAATGGGTATTCGTTAGAAAGCGTAATGAGAAAAACGAGATTGTAAGGTACAAAGCTCGCCTTGTGGCGCAAGGTTTCTCACAACGCCCTGGAATCGACTACGAGGAGACCTATTCTCCCGTAATGTACGTCATAACGTTCTGTTACCTTGTCAGTTTGGTAGTTTCCGAAAAACTGAACATGCAGCTTATGAATGTGGTTACTGCGTATCTATATGGGGATCTAGATACAGAGATATACATGAAGATGCCAGACGAAATTCAGTTACCCAAATCAAGTGGCTCTAAACCATGGAGTGCGTTTGCGATTAGATTGAAACGCTCACTATATGGATTGAAACAATCCGGACGGATGTGGTATAACCGTCTAAGTGACTACTTGATTGGAAAGGGATATGTCAACAATGAACTATGCCCATGTGTGTTCATAAAAAGGACAAGTTCCGGATTTGCAATAGTAGCGGTTTATGTCGATGACATGAACATAATTGGCACCCTTAAAGAGTTAAGGGAAACCGCTGAACACTTGAAATCCGAGTTTGAGATGATAGATCTTGGGAAAACACGGTTTTGCCTCGGTTTAGAACTTGAGCACCGTAAAGATGGTATCCTGATTCATCAATCAGGTTATACCCAAAAGATGCTTAGGCGTTTCAACACTGACAAGATTAAGCCTTCAAGCACCCCAATGGTCGTCCGTAGTCTTGATCCAAGGAAGGATCAATTTCGTCCAAAAGATGACGATGAAGAAGTGCTAGAGGCAGAAGTGCCCTACCTAAGTGCAATAGACGCATTATTGTACTTAGCACAATGCACAAGACCGGATATCTTATTCGCTATGAACTTGCTAGCTAGATATAGCTCTGCACCAACACGTCGCCATTGGACTGGTGTTAAAGATATCTTTCGATACCTAAATGGTACGATCGATATGGGCTTGTTCTATCCCTACAGAGAGAAGATGGATTCGGACCCATCAAGTGCCAGGGACGCCACACATGGTGGATTGCGTTCCCTCTCCCCATCCCAAAACGATATAAGTGTTTTGGAATGTTTTGTTGATGCTGGGTACCTCTCTGACCCACACAAAGGTCGCTCCCAAACTGGTTATGTTTTCACCATGGGAAAGACCGCGATATCTTGGAGGTCTACAAAGCAGACCTTAGTCGCTACCTCTTCGAATCATGCAGAGATTATTGCTCTTCACGAAGCAGTTCGTGAATGTATATGGCTTCGGTCCATAGTTACGCATGTTCGAAGCAATTGTGGTTTGAAGTCTACCACAGATGAGCCAACAAGCATTTATGAGGATAATGCTGCTTGCATTGAACAAATGAAGCAAGGCTACATCAAAGGTGACAATACCAAGCACATATCGCCTAAATTCTTCTACAATCAGCAACAACAGAAGCTCCTCAAAATCAAAGTGAACCAGGTTCGATCTGAAGACAATGTGGCAGACTTGTTTACTAAGTCATTGCCCAAATCCACGTTCGAGAAACATGTGGCAAGAATTGGCTTGCGGAAATTATCTGAACTCCCATGATCGTAGTCATCAGGGGGAGGCACAGACATCAGGGGGAGATGTCTACATGTTCGTCTCGAAACGTGAATGGTGTGTTGTGCTCTTTTTCACCTTCGACCGAGGTTATTTTTGTCCCACTGGGTTTTTGTTACTCGGCAAGGTTTTTAACGAGGCAACGAGAGAAGCACCGCGTTTGGGCAACACAAGGGGGAGTGTTCAAGTAAACCCTAATTTGTGTTTGGCCCAAACCCTAGGTTACTTGACCTAGTGGTAATATGGTTAAATTAGAAGGATCTAGATTCCTATTCAATGTACGATTACTTTCCTTGTATGATTAAGATTCTATGCATTGTAATCCTCTATATAAAGAGGCCCCTATTATCAATAAGAACAGATAGCAAATTTCTCTCAAATTCAGTTTCTCTACAACAAAAAGAAATTAAAAAGGAAAAAGAAAAAAAAGAAAAAAAAAATTAAAAAGGAAAAAAAAAGAAAAAAGAAATAACTGAGGGGTATATTGGACATTTCACTCAAGGCCAATTCCTAATTTCCTGCGGAAATGACCTATTAGACGGAAATTGAGACCTCAGGGACTTTTCAGATTAAATTGGAATGTCAGGGACTGAAACGATGAGAGAGACATAATACAGAGACTAAACAGACTTTAGCCCAAGTATATATGTAGCAAGAAGAAGAAGAAGAAGAAGAGGAGAGAATTATTCTAAGAATAAAAAAACAACCCATGTATGTATAAAAGGAACACGTGTTTACACACACACACAACCCTTCTAGTTGAGTTGGTTTGACTTGAAGTTGAAGATGGGATGGCCATCATTGTGTAGTTAAGAACCGGCTCTCAGAGCGTTAATAACAATTAATGTAAAGTTTGTACGTAATACAATTTTAGTTACAGTGTCTCAAAGTTTAGACTGTAAATAAATTTGATACAGTTCGAATTTAAATTGAGTTTGACTCGATTTTAACTCATTTGAGATCGGCTCATAAAAAAATAAAAAAAAGCCGAGATTGAGCCTTGACATGAACTTGTGAACAACTCATATTTTTTTCAAGAGAACATTGATTTGGAGTTGAGTGCGGCTGCTTGTTTAAGAGCTTAACTTCAAAAGAAGGAAGCCATGGACTCACGATAGGATATAATTTGTATTTTACTTTCTTAACTCATTCTTTTTTGATTAACGTACTATTTTGATTTTGATTTTGATTTTAATTTTATTACAAGTTTAATCTCAAAGCTCATCAAAACTTGAGTCTTAAGGATCAAGTGGGATCGCTAATTAAACAAGTCGAGCTAGAGCTTGAACAAAAGTGACCAAGCTTAGGTTTGAAGACATATGAAGCTCGATCTACTGATCTAGTATCCAAGCTAGGTTTGGACATTTGATGCTCGTTTACAGCCCCAGTATTCAAAACAGTCAACTGTCAAGTTCAAGTAGAAATTAATTGAAAGTGACAAACTTAATGACATGGGTCCATTAATGTAACCCAAATCCTGGCTACAAAACCTAGACATTAACCCGAACACAAGACTTTAAATCATAACGTACAATCCTAAAGTCGAGATTATGAATCCTGTATACGACGCCAAGTACCTACAAAACTAAATTCCAAGACTACTAGAGGCAAGTGACCATAATCTCGAATTTGTGCCAAGTGACAACTACTACGTACTTTTTACATTGATCAATCGATCAACTACCTTGATCCAAAGACTAATGCTTATTAGTCCGAAGCCCATGTGCCTAGTCCACACACACTATTCAAATGGGAAAAATGCACAGACAGTGTCTAGACACTTTGAGGATTGTCAAAGTGATACCTGAACTTTAAAACATATCAATGTGATACCTGGACTTATATTTTCTTATCAACGTAGTACCTACGTCAACTTTCCGTCATAGAACTGTCAATTTTGACCACGTGTGAGTCACGTAAGGCCAAAAATGAGGGCAAAAAAGACTTTTCACCCCATCATTCTAAATGGATTATCAAAATTGAAATTAAAAACTAAATAAATTATTATATTAAAAATAAAAGTTGAATGAAATTTTTTGCTTTGTTCTATTAACTCGAAACTCCATATCCAAATCCCGACCTCTGTGAATCAGGTGGTGTCTTCCGGAGTTTAGATGAGATTAGAAGCTGTCTTCTACTTCTTTTTGCACGACCTCATGAAGTCTTCCTCGTCGTTCATCGGAGGTAAAGATCAAGGTGGCGCGTGACTTCACGGTAGTGGCGGCTTTGAGGAAGGCATCTTTGATTGAATCCGGCGGGAGTGTGTAGTCTTCGAGGAGGGGAGGGAGGATGTGGTGCACTAATCCGGCAGATCAAGATCCCAACTTCATCGGATTATAGGAGATTAACCTGCCTTGAAGCATCAAATAAAGATCGTTGCTGCACCTGGGCTTCGAAAGCAACCTCTTCCTGGCCTTTTTTTGATCGCCTCGACGCTCTCATTGGATCTAACGTCAAGAAGCCCTAGCCTCCGGTCGCTGTTCCGCTACCGCTGGAGTACCGGAAGCCGTCGCCGGCGAGGCTGGTCGTGACGGCCGTGGCTCTGCCGCAGAAGAGGTCGGCGTCCGCAGCGGCGATGAACAAGGGGTTCTTCAGGATGAATTACTTGGCGTTCGCTGCTGCGCGCGGAGGCGGAGGAGAACGACGACGATGACGAAGAGGATGAGGAGGCGGAGGTGGAGAGGGAGAGGGAGAGAGACAGCGACGGCGAGATTGGAGGCGGCAGAGGAGAAGGGTTGAAGAGATTGGCGAGGGCAATAGAGAGGTTTGGGGAGGTGTATCAGAGAGTGGAGGCTGAGAAGTTGAGGCAGATGGTGGAGTTGGAAAAGCAGAGAATGCAGTTTGCTAAGGACTTGGAGGTTCAGAGAATGAGGATGTTCATGGACACACAGGTCCAGCTGGAGCGGATCAAGCACGACAAGCGACCCGGCTCTAATGGTGAGCCGAATCTGTCAGCTTTCTTCTGTATGCTATAGGATTGTTTTTGGTTTCGTCTCTGAGAATCAATTTGTTAGTTTTCGGGGTCTTGTTGGATTTCTATGCTCTTGTTGAGAAGTGTTGCTGATAATTGAATAATCTATTCGCTTCGAAAGCAATCTCCCCAATTCAATTTCAAGGAAACAAGCTTTCAAAGTCCTCGTTTAATCTCCTCTCCTCTCTATTAGGGTTTTCAGAAACTGATTAGTCTTTAATGGAGCTGATTTAGGCTCTAATTCTCCTCATTTTCTTCAATCCTCACTAAATGTTGTATTGGGTTTTGATCTTCACAAAAGATAATGGAAAAGATAGCCACGGATTTACAAGGCAGTGTGGTCAATTTGAATGCAAGCTCTCAATCAGAGGAATAGCAATTGCAGGCCAGAGAATTGAGAGTGAAGTCGGAGGCTGATCGATTATGGCCTTCTGGGTAACTGATGATGAATGAGGGAGGAGAAGAATTTTTTTTTTTTTAATTCTTCATTTATTTCTCTCTCTTATTTATAAAACCATTTAAATTAACTATTTTATTCATATTAAATCATAAATCAGATAATTTTTTTTTTTGAGGGGCACATCAGTCATTTTGCCCTCATTTTCAGCCTCACGTGACTCACACGTGGTCAACTTGACGGCTCTGTGACGGAAAGTTGACGTAGGTACTACGTTGATAAGAAAATATAAGTCCAAGTATTACATTGATACATTTTAAAGTTCAGGTATCACTTTGACAGTCCTCAAAGTGTCCAGACACTGTCTGTGCATTTTTCCCCTATTCAAATTGGACAATATATACATCATATGCACACTACCTAATACATATACTGTATCTAGTTCGAGTTAGCAACTCAATTTACATGGTCTAGATGAGCAAGAAAGCTCTATCCAAAGCTTAACCCGAACTGAATCGTATTTCTAAATGCAATACTTGCGACCCTCGGTCGTTCTACCACGTTCATATTGACGCGAGCTCGAGTCATGCTATTTGCATCCCACACCAGCGTGAAAGGTCTTGACAGATGGCTCGATCAATCCGAATCTCTTTTCATTCTTCACGACCCCCTTTCCTCCTTGATCATGCAAAATAGGAAACCCATATGTCCCCATACCAAAATCATTCCGTCAAGTTCAAAAATAGCAACCCAACCTTCTCCTTCATTATTACCACACACCTTCCTCTCTCATGCTTGATTTGATTTGATACCTCCAGTACTCCATACGTCTCTTCGAGTCCGGCATGTCACGTCGGAATCACGCGTTGTCTGAGACTTCTCCAGCAGCCATCAACATACGTACCCTTTTCCCTGCCCTAGCTTAATGAACCCGCAACCAACCACCCAACCATAGCAGAAGCTCGATCAGACCTACCTGCATAGCCCGAGCAGCAGTAGTACACTAATAGTCGTAGCTCAGGCACAAAAAGACAGACACCCATCTAATCCAATATACACAGTACGTGAAGCAGAGAAGCACCCATGCATATATGATGATGCTTGTTTAACCATAAATACACCCAATGACCCCAAGAAGCAGCACAGGTAGGCCGGCTAGGGCGTGACGTTAGGGGTGACGTGAGGGTGATGATGGAGCGGAGCATGCATGCTCGAAGCGTGCGAGACCGGGTCTGGCAAGGTTAATGATTCTGGGGAGGGGTTTGAATAATAATAACAAAATAAAATAAAATAAAAAATGGGGAGGGGTAATGATGGAAAAAGGTAACGGAGGTTAGATGTCTAGGTCAGAACCCGGCAAACAGACGTCAAGTGCCGCTTTCTTGTCCCCTAATCACGCGCCTTTCCCCTGTTTTTCTTTGTCCCCCACTCTCTCTCTCTCTCTCTCTCTCTTCAAAATATTGTTTTGTTTAATCCAGTAATCTAATCTCTCTTTCTCCATTAAATGCCCCTTACGTCGCTCTCACCCACTCCATTTTCTTTCCTCCGCTTTCCGCTTCTGCCCTTCGTACTTGTTGGTAATCCCGAGCAGTTATGCTGGGGCAGACAGTAAATACAATTTTTGGCCCAAAATTGATCGAAAATTCCATTTACTAACCCCACTAATAGATTTATTTTTTTAAATAACTTTATTATTAATGATCGTTGATACTAAATTTTGTCAAAAAACAAGAAGAAGAAAAGTTCCACCTTCATTTTACGGTATTAGGCAAGTAGCTGGATTATGAGTTTTGAGTTTCTACCTAATCAATTATAAGTTTTAAATCATCACTCTTTGTTTTTATCGTGATCTTGATTGATTATATTTGGAAACTTCACTTCAAAATACATTTGTTAAAACAAATTATTTGAGGAAGACATTGATATTTCCGTATAATTACAATTATTGTGCTGGAAGGATTTAAAATATCCTTACGGATAGATATGTTGATAGTTCAAAAGTATAGATTTTGTTTTTGTAAGTGTGAGGTGAAGTTTGCTATATTAAGAGTGGTTTCTTTTTATCGTGATCTTGATGGATTATATTTGGAAACTTCATTTCAAAATACATTTATTAAAACACATTATTTGAGGAAGACATTGATATTTCCGTATAATTACAATTATTGTGCTAGAAGGATTTAGAATATCCTTACGGATAGATATGTTGATAGTTCAAAAGTATAGATTGATGGAATCATTGACATCCATTAGGGAGAAAACAGGAGAGCTGACACTTCCTAATCACTACTCACTGAAAGAGCTACCAAATAATTCAAAAACAACGTGAGTACTAGTTTGTTCTTGTCAAGATTTTAGATGAAGCGGTATAAAGAGAGGTCTTGAAAACAATAAAAAAATAAAAAAACACATTCGAGAAACTTATACCAACTCTAAAATAGAACAAACCTAAAAGATCTGTCTCAACTCAAAGCCTAATATTGTTAATTAAAAAAACAAGTTTCATGACTCTTAACTCCCCATAATTCTCCCGAAAGTCAGAGCTATTAGCTAGTCTTACACAAAGCCGCCGGGGAAAAAACAATTGCAACTATACTAATTAAATGAGTTAGCTTTCAAGTATCAAATCGCTTTCAAGTATCAAATCGCATTGTGGTCTACTCTTTTGAGCAACATCCATGTGTCACAGCTTGTTTGCTTAATTTGTTTTTGAATTCAATTCTGTATTCAGTTGTGAAATTTATGCTTTGAATTTCTTTTTATTCTATTCCAAAACTAGAAACAGTATGCTTACTCTGCTTTATTCTATTCCTGAGATGACTTCTGGATCATGATAGGGGGTGGTTTTTTTTTTTTGGTCTGAGATAGGGGGTGGTTGAATAACATTTTTTTTTTTCTTGATCAAGAGAAAAATTATAATTTGTTCAATTATGGAAGAAAGGGACCAAATTATGGCCAACCAAGAAAAAGATATATTGGTTTTTTAACTTTAAATACATGGCTACTAGATGGACGCCCGTATTTATTTTTGAGATGGAGAGGTTCCATATTTTGGGGTCCTATCTCATCTTTGGTCCCTTCGGAACGTTTATGCTCTTATAATTTTGAATGCTCAGCTAAAGAAGTCTTCATATTAAGATCCTATCTGATATCTTTTGTTAAAGATTTTTTCACGCTTTCAATTATAAACTAAAACTAATTTTGTTACATCTCAAGAAATCTCAATTCTATATATTGTCGAAGTAAGATAGATTGATATTTTTAATTTTAACTTATATTCCTGTAAAAAAATTTAAATTTGAGTGAACTTTTTCATGCACATATTTGGTTTACTTACCAAAGCCAAACAAGTTTGATAAACAAATGTATTAGGAAAAACGGTCTCAAGTCGCACCTCAAACGCTACGGTTTTGCAAAGATCGACTATGATTCACGTAAAATTCGCTCTTATAAAAAATACGTTATTCAACTAAACACAATTATCGTCGTTACATTGAACCGTCATTTAATAATTATTTTTAAAATAATTAAAATTAAATAAAAATAATAATAATACCTAACGGGGTGGGGGGGGGGGGGGGCGTTAAAGCCGTAGCTGCAATGTAAACTGACCAACCGTTCTCGACCAAACCATATTTTTTTATTGCCTCCACTCCCCGATTTTCCTACACTAAAATCCGGAAAATAAATATTTCTCACCTGACCCAAGAATCGACGGCTCAGATTCACCAACCCCCAGTGAATCTCAGCCGTAAACCTCACTCCTGCTCCTCCTGCTGTCCCAGATCGGCGCCGTGCAAAACCAGCCGGTCCGTATATCACAGACAAACTTTTTATTAAACCCAATAAAAACAATTAATTCCCCATTTTGCCCCCTGATGTCCTTTAAAAAAAAATTAAATTTATCTCTCAGGCTTCGAGCTCCTAAAAAAAGCTTTTGTTGCTTTCTGGTTAATGGAAGAGCCTTCAGCCCTCTCTCTCTCTCTCCTCTTCTCAGCTTTGCTCTGCTTTCATTCACTTTTGTTTCGCTAAAAAATTTTCTTTGACGAATTCCGAAAGGCGTTTCTGGGTCTTGTTCCTCTTTGTCTGATCCAAACGGGTTCTTCAGGTACGTGTTTGGGAATATTCCCTCTTCTTTTTCTTCTCGAAAAGCTTTCGTTTTTTTTTTTACATTCTGGATTAGTTTTAAGTGTGTCAAGTTCTCAGCTTTGTGAGAATTTTGGGATCTTAATGCTGTGTAAGTTTTGGGTTTTTGTTCTGGGAATTAGTCTTCTGTGGTTTCTCTGTAGCTATACCCCTTTCTGGGTTTGGTTTTGTTCAACTGTTTTTTTTTTGCTTTAGTTTTGCGTTTTGGGTTCTTGGTTTGAAGTCAATGTGTCAAGCATTTTCTGCCTTTTGAGATTTTTAGCGGATCTTTTGAGTTACGGTATGCTTGAGAAAGGTTGTCGTATTTTGTTTTTTTTACTAATTAAACTTGGGGAAATAAAACTGAAGGTTTTGAAGAAAAAGGTGAAGCTTTGTTCATGCCAACAAATATTGCTAAAACCCAAGTTGACCTTTTTGAGTATTTTCATTGGGGTTGTAAGGAAATTAGAAAGACGCGGTATTTTTTTTTTTTTTTTTTGTTCTTATTAATTTGTTTTGTGCATTTTGTCCGGGGTTTCTTGGCTTTGGGGTGGAAGTTCATTATAGGTAGTTTTCGAGGCTAATTTTTCATTCAAGGTTCAGAGGGTGACGTTCTTGGGATTATTTAGTTATTTTTGTTGGGTTTGTTACAACTTTTCATTGGTGGTGATTTCACTATTCCATTTTTGGTATAAGTTTTGCTTATATTTCCTATTGGTTCTCTTTAGATTTAAGACTGTCTTAGACTTGTTGATGACATAGTCTACAGTATGTTTCGTATGATTCTTTAGGGGCTCTAAACGGCAATACTCTATTGGTTTCGGTCTTGATTCTTGAAAACATTGTGAACCTGATAATTGGACTATGGCGGTTTGTGGTCAGATTCCTTACAATTATATGTAGTCTGTATTATTCATTATACTTGCAGTACCAGTTCCCACTGGCCCAACTTTTTTTCTTCATAGATCTAGTGGCTAGAGCTTTTTTATGTGTTAAAAATTGAATTGTTTTTCTGCAAGTTTCTGTTTGTTTTAGCAGAAGCTTTGTCTGCTCAAAAAACCTTTATTCATGCCCTCAATTATTTTGGTGGGCCAATCTTGATGAGAAAAATACATGATGTCCAATCTATCAGAATTCCTTAAAGTCTGGTTATATTGCTCTGTGGATTTAATTTTCATGTAGCTTCCCCATTTTGTGCTGTTAACATGTTTTGGTTTGAATATTAATTTTCATCATCTGCTAATTTGCTTATCTTTGTTTTCATTGAGCTTTGCAGTTGATAATTTTGTAGTCTGATGTCTCCACCACTGCTGGGTGGTGAGGGGGAAGGGAAGAGCAATGGATCGATGGTAGCTTGTTCTCCCTCTATGGACATGACCCCTCAGAACAGCTCAGGACTGAAAGAGCGTAACTACCTTGGGTTGTCAGATTGTTCTTCAGTTGACAGCTCCACAGTCTCAAGCTTGTCAGAGGAGAATAAGAGCAAGTTCAATTTTAAGGCTACAGAGTTGAGGCTGGGTCTTCCTGGATCCCAATCACCAGAACGACAATCAGAGCTTTGCTTGCTTGATGAGAAGCCACTGTTTCCTTTGCTTCCTTCAAAAGATGGAATATGTTCCTCATCCCAGAAAAATGTTGTTTCAGGCAACAAAAGAGGCTTTTCTGATACCATGGACGGATTCTCAGAGGTGAAAAGTTCTGTATATAATGAAGGAAATTGGATGTTTCCTGCAGCTGGTTCTGATTCTGAATCACCAGAATCTGTCGGACAAGGTAAGTTTCCTGTGAGTTCAATCAATGTGATGCTCTCATCCAGGACTTCTGGGACTCAGCCAACCAAGATGAAAGATATTATGACCAAATCTTCAAAAGATCAGTCAAATGCTACAAATGGAGCTGGCCAGAACCATGTGGGTGCTTCTAACAACAGCAGTGCCCCAGCTGCTAAGTAAGTTAAAATTTCTCATGGCAGACTGTGAACCTTCATTGAACATTGCGGTTCATTTATAACTTGTTCTGTCTGCTTTTTATTCTTGACAGGGCACAAGTTGTAGGGTGGCCTCCAATAAGATCTTTTAGGAAGAAATTAACCACCGCTTCAAAGAACAATGATGAAGTTGATGGAAAACCTGGTCGAGGTGCTCTTTTTGTCAAGGTCAGCATGGATGGTGCTCCCTACCTGAGGAAGGTAGATCTGAGAACCTACTCAACATATCAAGAGTTGTCTTCTGCTCTGGAAAAGATGTTCAGCTGTTTTACCATCGGTAAAAATTGCTCGAATTTATATTCTGCCTTTATTTCATCTTTGCTTAAATTGCTGGATGTTTGCATCTGAGATGTCTAAAATTCCAATATAGAAAAACATCATATTTTTGCCATGGAGCCAATTTCTGCCATTTTATTGTGATTTCAGGGCAATATGGATCCCATGGAGCTCCAGGGAGGGAAAGATTGAGTGAGAGTAAGCTGAGAGACCTTCTTCATGGATCAGAATATGTGCTTACATATGAGGACAAGGATGGTGATTGGATGCTTGTCGGAGATGTCCCATGGGAGTAAGTTCTGATTCAAATGTTTTGTCTTTCCATATTTCGCATATTTCTTTCCCTCACACATTTTGTTAACCTGATTTTAGTGTAGAAGCATCGATGCATTATTTGCAAAAAGTTTAGATTTGTATTCAAAGTTGGGTATGTTATATATTATATCATAGCACCTTCATCTGATAAAGAGCTGTAAAAATATGTGCTAGGGTGCAGTTTACATATATGGTTCTCAGTTCAAGGAGGGTACTAAAATTCAGACATATGAGATGGGATATAGTTTTATCATTGGAACTATATTGTACATGATTGTTGTAGATGCATGTGATAATATCTAGAGAAACAGGATGTTATGATATATTGAAGCATTGTTCAGGTAATTGTAAATTCATTACTTATTCTCAGTTTATATATTGTGCATTTTGAATCATTTCAAGAACTGGATTCATGTGAGCTTTGCACAAACCTGCTTCAAATTTCCAGTCTTCACTATGCACTGAAGTCTCAAAGTAAACACAATTTTCAGTTGATAGACTTACGCGTAAAAGTTTGAGAATGCAATTGTAGGAAAGAAACACTTTTAAGTAGTTTTCTTTTTTGATGAAATATGAACTCAATAAAGCCTTACCAGGGAATATCTAAGATCAGGAAGATCCCAATTTGCAATAGTAATTATTAACAGGAAATGATGAGTAGTCGATAGAAGGGGGAAAAAGATGAACAAATTGTAAAGCATTTTTGCTTTTACTATCATGTATCTTCTAATCCCCATAGGCCGTGGTAATCATCTCATTGATTTTTCTTTCTTGATTTATGTAATGCATCTGCAATCTTAACTCCAGTTTGGCTTTATTTACAGGATGTTTATTGATTCATGCAAGAGGTTGAAGATAATGAAGGGCTCTGATGCCATTGGCTTAGGTTTGTGCTTCTAGTTTAATGATTACTCCAACTATTACTTGCGCTTTGGACTTAAAATGATTATATGACTTACGGTGAAACTATCAAATTTCATTCATGAGAATTTAAGTGTTCATGTTGACGGTATAGATAGGTAATGAGATACATATATAGTTCTGACCAAATTCCTTTTAATGTTACTGGCTTGTTTAAGGGCCAGTCTATGATCATGTCTTTAGTATGTTATACAGTTTTCTTAATGTGGATTTTACTTAATCAACTGTGATGGCAGTGTGCCACTTCAAGATTGAAATCCAATAGGGAGGGGATCCATCTTAATCGCTTTGAATACTTAATAGCCAAAAATGATAATTTGCTTTAAGGAAAATCTCTGTTAGACTAGACACCCCAGATTTCTAGCCAAAATAGTCCACAACAAGTAAAGTTGTATTTCCTAATTTTTTATGTTCTAGAATTAATCTGAGGTTGGATTTTACGCCACAAAAGATGTGGTGTATGTTAATATGTGCTAACACTAGAATATATTGACAATTGAAGTTGTCTTTCAGCTTAATGCTTAAACTGTCAACTACATTTAGCCTCGTATTTTCTTAAGAATTTACTTGCCTGTTGATTTATATTTCTGTAGAGTATCAATTGTGCTAGCTTATATTTTTACATAATGTGTCAATTATGGTTAGTAATCTGTTGTATGCGGTTAGTAATCTGTTGTATGCATAAACATGGTAGTTTTCACCTTTCGATTTCAATGATGAAATTTACTCTCATCTTCCTAATGCCTGTCTTCTTTTTTTCCCATTAGCTCCTAGGTCCATGGAGAAATCCAAGAACCGGACCTAGCCAAGTCCCCAAAAATGACTGCTTCGAGTTGCCTTATTCAAAGTGAAGATCGATCAGAGTTTTGGGAGTGGTGAGCCAGCCACAAAAGTTGTAACTTGGAGGAAGAACACTGGCAGGATGGATGTCCGGGGCTGGATGGCAGTATCATCTTGTCTTTGATGTTTTCATTGTCATCAGTCTGTTTTGAGTCTGTTTGTTATGAAACCTATTAAGACTGGTTAAAATTATTAATGTTTGTGAAGTCCATAAGTAATAGCCTACTAGTTATTGAAGCTGTTGAATCTGATGATTATGTTTTATCACTGTCGTTGATTGCCCTTATATATCATTCTGCATTTATCATTTCTTTTCTTTGCCTGATAGATTGGGTTGGGTTTGGACCTCAGACTGTGGGCCTGGACTAATAATATTATACACGGTTTCGGTCGCATCTGGCCTGGCCATGAAGAAAGCCTCGCACAATGTTCTATATGGGAATGGAATATATTAGATTCAGTATGCCCCAACTTTCTAGAGAGCTAAACCCATGTTTTCTCTCAACCCTAGCCGCCGCTGGCAAGGGCTCCAATGGCGATCTCTATCGCCAATAGCTTCTCTAATCGGTGCTATTTCTTTACCCGGCATGGGGAAGAGTGTGGGCTACCCAACCAGTTCTGTTTCGTTGATCTCCGAGGCAGAGTTTGTGCAATGGGAGGAGTCCCGAATGGTTTTGCGTTCCAAGCTGGAAGCGTCGAAACCTTGGGCAGAAGCCGGCGTCCGGCGTTGGATGATGGTGAGCAGGCTACCAGGGCGTGGCTCTGATGATGCAGGTCGGATCCGACCACGCAGAGCCCGATTGAAAATTTTTGGCGATTGGCAGGTAGGCCAAAATTTGATGGTGGGAATGGAAGGGGGCTGGATACGGGGGGCTGCGCGTTCTTGGCTGCGGTCCGTGCCCTCTGCCCAGAATAAGGCGACAAGGGAGGCGGTGCTCCATTTTTCTGGAGTGGTGGCGCGTTTCCGAATGCACCGCGCTGCTAGTGCGCTCACTGGCGCCGACGGCGGAGAATGTGCAGAGACCATTTCGGCGGAGTGGTGTCATGGGAATAGTACGGCGGTGTCAAACTCTGGAAAGTCGCTGCTGGAGGGACGTTCTGGTATCGGTCCCCGGTCTATGGGTGCGGCGGCGGTACTTGTGCAATGGTCGAGTTGTGAGGCGGTAACCATGGCAGATGAGACGGTCGTCACCCCAAGTTGGGTGCCCAGATCAATTGGATGGCCTAGGCTAAGGTGGAGGCCCACATCAGTGGGGGTGTTTTGGGGGTCCAACTGGGTGTCCAAAAAGCATGTTTGGATTTGGGCTCATTTGTGGACCCAATTCATGAGCTCTAGTTCTCTAGGGTTTCGCATTTGGGATCCTGGTGGCTTGATTCTACAACCTACAGCTATGTTTGACTTTGGGGGTACTAGTGAATCTTCTGGAGTAGTACTGAAAGATGATTCAAGCTATTCTGTAATGGCGGAGCATGAAATGTCTAACGAGTGGACTTATCTCTATGTACCACCGTGGGTACTACCACATCTTCTTGTTCTGTTTGTACATGGCAGCGGAAGGGTATGTAATGGTCACTCTGGCCTTAGGCTAACACAAATTTCTAGTAATTTGATAACACTCCACGAATGTTATCTGGAAGTGTTACTATATGGTTGTAATCTCTATTTGAGTTTCCATCTATAAAATTATTCTCTTGATTCAAAAAAACTTTCTAGATACATTTTAGGATTATATTCCGGCCTTGCAAATGGGTCTCCATCGTCGGCGGCAGTCGGCACATGTTGATCAGCGAGATTCTGTTCTATTTGCTTTGCTTTTGACTACCGCCCCATGTGGCCAAACTATGGTCTTCGTTGTAACCTACAATATAAAATTGTAGCCATAATGTGCTCTTGGAGAGAATGGGGCTTGGCAACGATATTCAACTGATTCCTATTTCCTAGTTAAACAACTAGAAGTCTAGAACAAAGAATATCTTACACTGATGCATTTAGAATTTATCTGCCCAAAGTTCAGCCTCTAGTTTCGAGGTCTGGTAGTTAACCTCAAAACTATTGTGTTAGCATATTTAACTCGATAGTCAATGTATACAAAACTCGTTGAACTCAAAAACTCAATATGTTTCCTACATCACATACTAAACTGAGCACGATATGCTCTTGACTACACCGATTCCCTTGTGCGAGATGTGTGACTACGTTCGAACGTGATGGTGGTAGACATAACTATTCTTCTCAATCCATAACAAAATGTGTCAAAGTCCTCTTGTTTTTGGCATATTCTTTGCTTTAACTTTTGATAGAGATAGATAAACTAAACTAAATTGCAAATCCAAAGATGCAAATGCAATATTTTCCATCATCCACTCCATCCCAAAAGTATTTTGCTGGGTTAATGCCTACTAAATTGTCAATATTCATTATCCTCTTCTTCAGGTGATGCAATCAAATCCAACAACTCAAAATCCGATCCATTAGATACATTGACATTTTGATGAATCAAATACTTCACTTTAATTCTTGTGGCAGGAATATATTTGTAGATTTGGTACTTACTTAACTATGATCTTCCATTAGTGGAAGCAATAATTTAAGAAAATTTAATAGTAGAATGTTCAAAGAGACTTCCATGGACCAAGGTCCACCTGCACCTAGGCAAAAAAATCAGATATTTTGCCACCAAATGCCCCATTTTGCCCTTCATTTTGCCTATGATCCACCTACACCTTGGTCCATATTAGAATTTTTGTAGAATGTTACATTTTCAAGTCTCGCATTTGGTACATTATGGTATCTTTGCAATTCTTTATTTGTCATTATGTATATGTTTTGATGTGACAAGTTAAGTGAACTTGATTAATGATGAGCCTTTTGACTTTGATATGCAATATTGTTGACCTTTTTGGGTGGCAAAATTATTTGCCTTGTGATCATCATGTGGGTGCCAACTCTTTGGCCCTAATTGTATTTTGATTCATAACTCCCTTTTGATTATTCTTAGGTTAATTAGTGAGTTAGTGCAAACCATAATCATGACTAATTAGCATTTGGTGTTAATTGTTAACGCCATTAACACCAAACCTAATCTGCTTTTTTTTTTTCCATCATCTAAATCTAGAAGATTCCTTGGATTCATCATGTTGCTTTGATTTTTCAATCATATGAACTGTGTAGCTCATGATGTTGTTGCTGATTAAAGAAATCATGACCCTAAGAGTTTGGATATTTTCTCCCCCATCTAGTTTAATGCAGATAGTACCAGCTAGCTTGCCAAGGAAAAAGAAGATGGTACTAGCTAGAATCCTAAAGAAAAAAGAAAACTACCTACTGACACTTTTTGGATCTTTCCAAGAGGGTTGAATTACAAGTTACAAGATAGGGTGAGGTATCTGAAATAATTGATGCAGCTAGAAATCTCTAGCGTGTAAAATCAGTCTCATGGTGCTTTAAAGCTGACAGATTTATATACTATGTGACTATATGGTCTGAGAAATTTGATCACCTTTTGTTTTGGTTTGTATCACAGTTTTGGAATTGTTTTCGATTATTACCTAAATTCATATCAACAATTGCAATGATAGAGCTGTGCATGTTTGCTCTTTACGAATAAATTATCTGTGAAACACAATTTAATATTGCTGTATCCTTAACTAATTTTCTGTTAGTATATTTGCTAAACACGTATAATGTTTCATGGGTTGTATGCGATCAAAAAGTTTTTTGTATTTTGTGTTTTTGGTATGATCTCTTTAGTTTGAGTTAGCTATATAACTTATACTTAACAACCAAATAATAATGAATAATTCTGTCGTCTAATTGTGTTGAACCTTCTCAAAGTCTCAAATATTTATGTTAGTATCTTCCAATATATCAATCTACCAACTAAATATAAAGTACCCATTAAACTGAACTATAATGCAAAAAAAATATATATGAGAAAATATATTGATGAAGTCATGATACTAATCAAAGTTTCTGCCGAGTAATTAACTAGTACTGTAGTAGTCGGCTTTTTCTCTCTGTTAGGGTTTCTCTCTGGCTGAGAAACTAATCGAGAACAGCTTCGTGATGGCGGCGGGGGAAGCGGCGTCGACGCTTGCCCTGGCGGAGGAGACCGTGGTGAGCCTGATTGGGGGCGGAGAAGCACTCCAGGATCCCTACTTTTATCTCTGTGGCCGGCTGCTAGCTCCAAAGCGTCTCGTGGCCGTCCCATCGTTTGCGGCGGCGATTTCAGGAGTGTGGCGACTCAAGGAAAGGGTTTTGATTCGTGAAGAGAAGGCAGGGGTCTTGGTATTTCAATTTAAGGCACTGGAGGAGAAGGACCGCGTTCATGGTGGTCCTTGGTTCTTCAGTGGTTCCATGCTTGTCTTGGCTGACTACGACGGCATTGGATCGGTGGAGGCAGTCTCCCTTCAATCCTTGGAACTCTGGATAGTCGTGACGGGGCTCCGGGTTGCTATGCGCAATGAGCGAGCTCTAACTCTAATCGGGAATGATCTGGGGGCCTTGGTGAAGGTAGATGCGGCGGCGTTGAAGCAGAATGATCCAGTCCAACGGATCCGGGTTGTCCATGACGTGGGTCAGAGGATTTGGGCACGACGTACGTACTGCTTCTCGCCAGAGGTTTCTGTTCTGCTGGAATTCAGGTATGAAAAATGTCACGGCATATGCCCGGATTGTGGGTTGTTTGGTCATGGTGGTGGTGCCTGTGACAATGGGCTGCTGCCGATGCCTTTGGCGGTGTCGCTAGTGCCGGAGACGCTGCAACCGGACCCGGGCTTGGGTTCCCTGGCCTCGGAGAAGCCAGCAGAGGAGGTGATGATGGTTGGGCCGGAGAGGGCAGATAGACCGGAGGCGGAACTAGTGGCTGCTGCAAGTCTGGAGGCCCCGATTTTTTCGGCGGAAAACCCCAACTTCAAATTAGGGTTGACCCCGAGGCCAGAATTGACTGCGCTAAGTGGTGGGCTGGGTAAGGTTGTTGGGCTCAAACCTGGAGATGGGCTCGTTGACCGTGGGTCTGCTTTGACTTTGGATGGGAATGTTGGTGGGCCAGATGCACTTGGGCCAGTTGTACCTGGGACTGATGCTATCTACCCAAAAACTTTAGGGATACGCAAATGGTGCCATGGTGAATGGAGTATGGAGAAGCGACAAAAGCCAATCATGGCGGAGATCCCTCATGAATTTCATCTTGGTGAACTTGTGGAGGTCCCGATTACTGTTGGGAAGACTCTGAAGAAAAAGGGTCGACCTAAGGGTCGTCGGAATAAGCCAAAGTCTCAAGATGGAGAGCTGGAGAGCAAAAAGACCAACCTGATGCCAAGGTTGTTGGATGCTGAGGAGCCTGAGACAGGGACCAACTCCGACCCCCAGGGGAAGGAGAAGGTACTTGCTTAAGGTACCAAATTTCAAGACATTCTGAACTTCAAGCCTTCTCAAGTGGGAGTGATTTCTATATACTTTCTAAGATGTTTCTAGTTGATATGTGTACCACAATTGAGTGCTGGCAGATTAGACTAGATGAATGATTTTGCCTTAGGAAGTGAGATTATTCTTGCTTAATTTGTTGGCTTGCTGTTTCAGCGAGCGACCATTTAGACTTTAATGAGTTTAGGTGTGACTTAGATAGGACATCCGGTTTGTTCCAGCTCTTCTTATGTAAGTTTTGTTAGACTCTGGCCTGTTTGTTCATGGCTTTGATATCTAATAAAATCAAATCCTTTAAAAAAAAAAATCAAAGTTTCTGCCATTATAGCTATTAAAGGTGAGCCATATGTGACTCTTGTGTTGAAATAATACATGAAAGCCCATAGTATATTTATATATACATGAAAAGGCCTGCTCACCTAAGTGACAGTTTTTAAGGGACTGTGAGGGACAAGTGAATCTAACGGCTGAAAATAAATGCACAGTTTTAAGTTATTATAATTTCTGCTTTTATATTTAATACATGTGGTTAAGATGCATTTGTCCCTCACAGTCCCTTAAAACTGTCCCTTAGGTGAGCAAATCTGTATACATGAATTCCTTACCTAATATACATGATCTTGATCGAACAATATACAAAATTACGTGAATTTGAACATATGCATCCTCTTATTCTGCATCAAAATGACTCGATCTCTTGACATGCCTCATTCTTTCAGTTCTTGGAACTCTTCCCGCATCTCATTTGGGAGCCTGGTTACCATTTTGATTCATAGCGTAATTAATCAGGCTGATTAATTACTATAATGTGTTATGTAATTAGAAGTTAACCATTTCGCTAATTTAGGTTCACTTCCACATTATTTGTATTTGCGTTCTGCATAGTTGCTTCATCATGTGGTTTTGATTTTTCAATCACATGAAGTGGGTAGCTCATGATGTTGCTGCTGATTGAACAAATCATATGTATATAGTTCTTTCTTTTTTGAATATTTTCTCCCCCATTTAGTTTTAGTTTAACACTACTGCTTTTTCCCTAGGGAAAAATATTACCTAATAACACTATTTTAGACATTATGCAATAGGATTGAAATACAAGATAGGGTGTGGTATCTAATTTGAAGTGCAAAAATTGATGTAGCTAGAATGTCTAGCCACACTATAGAGTGGTATCAGATTTTCAATAGATCATTTGGCCTATCAAGGTGTCAGATTACCATACTCTTTGACTAAATGATACAAAAAAAATTCATTCACTTCTTTGTTTGGTTTGTCCCACACTCTTGAAGAATAAATTTTGATGCAATGGTATGTTTAGTTTGAAATGCAATCTTGGTAATTCTTTGATTAAGGTTTTCAATTCAAATCTTCTTAGGAAAATTTCTATTCATAACTAACACAGTATATGAGAATATCAAATGTAATTGTGACATATCTGTACTTAGTATATCTACTTATTTTCTTTCCAACATGTATAATGTAGTCATTTGGCATACAAGAAGTTAACTACATTAATGCTTCTATTGAGATTCAAAAACTCTAAATGTTTTCCATTCATTTAAAACAAAATGCTTACTTACTGCCCTAGCTAGTGTTAATTTCTCTACATTGATTTGACTTGTGTTTTAATAATCTGCCTTGCATTTGAGTTAACCAAGCCATAGACTTACTAGAGGCACTAAGGGGCACACTAGGTCACTGGACCCAGTTAATTTTTCTGACCAAATATATATTATACTGATACTACTGGTGCAACGGTGCAACCTTGTAATGGAAATAAACTCTAGGAGGCAATAAGGTAATTGCCAACCCATGAATTGAAAGCCATAATTAAGCTGATCTAGGCAACTCCTTAAAGGAGTAGTCAAAATGACCGAGCTCCTTCCAAACAGCAGCTGTCAAACCATGATTCTTAATATATCATATATATATACTCACTAGTCAACATTAAATATATTAAACTAGCATAATAATTTAGATGGGTACTATTTCTTGCTCAATATTCACAGACCTGCCCTTGTGCAGGTCCATTATCAACAAATAATAATAATAATAATTATCTATTGACATGTAATTTATGCCTATATATATATATATATATATATATATATTACGGTGAGTTAATTTTTTTGTGAATTGTCGTAGTCAATTTGTAGTTTTCATAGCACCTCTCCTCTTCATTCATGTATAAAATTTTATATATAATTCTCAAAAACCAAATTTTCTACTTTATTTCATATTGAGAAATACATTTTTACTAGTATAAGTTATAAGACTAATGTGAAATCTCATTGTAATAGATATAAATTTCAATTAGAGAATTTTATATTTGATATTATTATTATTATTTTATTTTGTGCCCCAGTAAGTTCAAAATTCTGGCTCCGCCACTGTTCTGGGATTATTGTCATAAAAATCGTGTTGGACATTCTTGAATATCTATTTTAATTTCTTCCAACACCTTAATATATCAAGCATATATAATCTGTTAGCATGAGTCATAGCATAATATTAGGAATGGGATATATTGTAATTAGTTTGTAGTTAGTACTTGCCTATTCTTTGTGTGGTAGAGAGTAGAGACGTAAGTCAATTGTATACCTGTAATCTCTTTTATATACCTCCATTGTGAGATGAATAAGATATCAACAATTCATTCTCTCAATTTCGTTATCTTTGACTTGGTATCAGAGCAAAGATCCGAAAGGACTTTGTCTCCTGTCCTCTTCTTTTTCTTCAATCCGAGGAATTGATAGCCAAAACCCTTTGTTAGGGGTGTTTTTTGTCATTTTCCATCCAAGACTGGTCTTCGTTTCTTTAGAGATCGACCTTTGTCTTTCCCAGATCAAGTCGAACCGGTCCACTGTGTCAAAACTGACTGCACCAGTTCCTATCCAGAGATCGCCGTCGCTCTCCTCAGTTTCCGTCCAGATAGAGATCGCCATCTCTCTCCGAGAACGGTCATCCTCCGTCGTTGTCCATATCTTCGTGTTTGCTTCTGCTTCAGCCGATCAGATCGCTCACCAGCGACGTGAGTTGCTTCTGCTCCAGTCGATCAGAACGCTCACCAGCGCCGCCGTGTTTTACTTCGCGTCGCTCCCCAGGCTGCTCCATCATCAGCCTGCTATCGTGCAGCATCATCAGTCCCGACGCCGATCAGTCTGACCGGAATTCTTGCTATCACTAGTCCCGACGCCGATCAAAGACTTTGACCCAAATTTCCAGAAATTGTTTTTTCTTGATTCTAAATTTTGATTTCAACGAAGCACTGCCCAGGTTCTAAACCAAATCCCTCTTGATTCTGCTGCGTATTATTGATATATTGTTATTGCTATTTCAATGGGAGAGACAGGAGAAAATCAGACTTCTAGTTCTAGGACCAATGAGGTCCAGAAGGTTGAGGTCTCTGTCAAGAGCTCAGAAGGTGGTTCTTTCGGCGGGGGGGGGGGGGGTACTAAACTCACTGGTACCAATTTTCGAACATGGAAGAAGATTATGTCTGTTTATCTCAGGGGGATACACAAGATGGGGCATGTGACTGGAACAATCAAGGCTCATAGTGAAGATGATGTGGAGGCCTATGCTAAGTGGGAAGATGATGACGGGTTTGTAATGTCAATTCTATTTAGAGCCATGACTGATGAAGTGCTACAGATGGTGGAGGAATGTGAAACCGCTGAGGCAATATGGAAGACGTTGGGAGATCTCTACACCAATGAGTCTGACTTTATACAGGTTCATGAGTTGATGTGCAAAGCTGCAGGAATGCAACAGAATGGGCAACCAGTGTCAGTATTCTTTACTAAGCTGAAGAATGTATGGGCTGAAATTGATCAGAAGCGTCCTTGCAAGATCAAGAATCAGGAGGATATTGCATGGTACCAGAAAGAAAAGGAACTTGAGTGGGTTCATGCTTTCTTGAAGAGGACTTGATGCGAAACATAACAGTGCCAAAGGGGAGTTGCTTCGAATGCCAGACCCTCCTAGCTTGACCACAACCTTTACATATATTCGTAAGGATGAATCCCAGCAGGAAAGTCTCAAACAGGCACAAGTTGAAGTTTCTAGCCTAGCCATTCAAGCACCAACACCCTCACTCAAGCAGCAGAGTTCAGTCCCACTTCATCAACGGTGGATGAGTTTTGCCAATCGTCCTCGTCCACAGTGTTCTTATTGCAATGATGTTGGACATGTTCGAGAGATTTGTTGGAAACTAAACCCGCATCTTAAACCTAAAAAGCAAGGTTATCGTCCTAAGGCAAAGGCAGCCGCGGTTCAGTTGGTCCAAGAACCAGACTTCTATGGCGGGGCCGGACAGGATCACCATACTGCATGTGGGGCTACTCATATAGCCTCTATAGCTGGTCGTGGTAAGATTGGTATGGCTCTAAAGGTTTCTAACTTTGTTGGTTCTGATACATGGATTATTGATTCTGGTGCCTCTGACCATATGACTTGTGATAAATCATATTTTACTGAATTGTCTTCCCCACCAGTCTCCTATGTCACCAATGCAAATGGTGAGGCATTTCCTGTGTTAGGGTCAGGGTCAGTTCGTATTACTCCCACCTTAGAACTTCATAATGTGTTATATGTACCTGACTTGTCTCATCACTTGATATCTGTTCCACAGTTGAATACTGAGTCTAAATGTTCCGTAACCTTTTACCATGTGTGTGATTTTTCAGGATCTTCTCACCAGGGAGATAGTCGGTCGGGGGTATCTGAGGGGCAAGTTGTTCCATCTGGATCAGACATACGCAGGAGAGAAACCAGGAACACAGTCCCGCGCTGCTTTGACTTCGAATTCTGATAAGCTAAGTGAAATTTGGTTGTGGCATCGTCGTTTAGGGCATCCATCTTTTAATCTTATGAGAAAAACCATGCCTACTCTGTTTATTGGTGTGGATGAGTCTGTTTTACATTGTGAAACATGTGTTTTGGCCAAGAGTCATCGTGTTACTTATTCTCCTAGTGTTTCTAATAAAAGTATCATTCCTTTTGAGTTGATTCATTCTGATGTTTGGGGACCTTCTAGAGAGCATACTGTATCGGGTATGAGATATTTTGTGTTGTTTATTGATGATTGTACAAGATTATCATGGGTTGCTCTTCTTAAAACCAAAGATGAGGTCTTTCCAGCTTTTCAAACTTTTCGTACTCTTGTTCAAACACAATACCATAGCACCATTAAAGTCCTTCGTTCTGACAATGGGGGAGAATATGTTAATCATGTTTTCCAAGAGTTTTTTCAAACTCATGGGATTGTTCACCAAACCACATGTCCACAAACACCAGAACAAAATGGAGTGTCCGAGAGGAAAAATCGTCATTTACTTGATATGGCTCGTGCTCTTCTCTTTAGTGCTCATTTACCTAAGTATCTTTGGGGCGATGTTGTACACACTTCCTCTCATCTTATCAATCGTCTTCCATCTAGTGTCCTTCAGGGAAAAATTCTATTTGAGGTTCTTGCATCTCATGTCTCCTTACCTTCATTTCATAATCTTCCAGCCCATGTCTTTGGTTGTGTTGCTTTTGTCCATATTCCTAAAAACCAGAGGTCTAAGTTGGATGCCCGAGCACTTAAGTGTGTGTTTGTTGGCTACGGAGGCTATCAGAAGGGGTACAAGTGCTATCATCCACCTACCAGAAAGTATTATGTCACTATGGATGTTACCTTGTTTAAGGACATGAACTGTTTTTCCTCTTCATATACAGCTCTTCAAGGGGAGAATTCATATTTTGAAGAGTTGTATCATGGAGAGGGGAAGGAATCAGAAAGAGGGGAAGAAATCACGCAAGTAGGAGGTATTTTGACGGATCCAGTTGAGACCATCAGCTCATCACCTCTAGAAGCAGAAGCTCTAGATCCAGACATCTAGGCCCCAGTTTCAAACACTGAAAATGAAGTTGGAGACACAACTGCCCCTCCTACCATCACTTCTACCCCTGACCCACAACTTCCTGGTACTGAAGATCATCCATTTGAGGTATGTCCATCCACTGGTACTAGTAGTAGTGAGTCTAATGTTGAGCAATATGTGTTAACAAATAGGACCACTCGAGGGCAATCAGCCAAAAGATATGAACCTACTCTTACTGCCAAATCAAAATACCCAGTAGCCAATTATATGTCCACTAGGAGGTTGTCTAAGTCATATGAATCATTTGTGAATCAAATATCTGCTGTATCAGTACCTAACAGAGTGCAGGATGCATTGGGAGATCCAAAGTGGAGGAAGGCATTGGAAGAAGAGATGGAGGCATTGCAAAAGAACAATACTTGGCAACTTGTGCCTCCACCACAAGGCAAAAAGGCTGTAGGTTGTCGTTGGGTGTTTACCGTGAAACATAATGCAGATGGATCAGTGAATCGGTACAAAGCACGCCTTGTAGCAAAGGGTTTTACTCAGACGTATGGTATAGACTACGATGAAACGTTTGCTCCTGTTGCCAAGATGAACACTATTCGGGTTCTGCTCTCGTTTGCTGGTAGTTTAAACTGGTCACTCCGACAGTTTGATGTCAAGAATGCTTTTCTTCATGGAGAGTTAGCTGAGGAAGTGTATATGAGCCTTCCACCTGGGTATGTAGTTGCTTCTCCTGGTGATTTTGTATGCAAATTGAGAAAATCTCTATATGGTCTCAAACAGTCACCTCGTGCTTGGTTTGGAAGATTTTCACAGTTCATGTGGAAGGATGGTTATAGACAGAGCAACTCAGACCATACCTTAGTCCTCAAGCATCAACAAGGCAAGGTAACAACTCTAATTATTTATGTGGATGATATGGTAATCACTGACAATGATACTGTTGAGATGGATAGACTGCAGAGACAGTTAGCCTCCAAGTTTGAGATGAAGGACTTGGGGTGAACTTAAGTACTTCTTAGGAATTGAGGTAGCCAGGGGGAGAGAAGGGATCTACTTGTGCCAGAGGAAGTACATTCTTAACTTGCTGACAGAGAAAGGTTTGTTGGATTGCAGACCTATTGATACTCCTATTAAGCAGAACCATTGTTTAGCTGAGTATCCAGATCAGGTACCTACTGATCGAGCCCTCTATCAGAGGTTGGTTAGGTGTTTGATTTATTTGGCTCATACTAGACCAGATGTTGCATATGCAGTAAGTGTGGTGAGTCAGTTCATGCATAACCCAAGTGAGAGTCACATGGATGCTGTTATGCGAATTTTAAAGTACTTGAAATCAACTCCAGGAAGGGGAGTACTGTTTCCTAAACACAACAACATTCTTGAGGTTTGTGGTTTAACAGATGCAGATTGGGCTGGAAATATTACAGACAGGAGGTCGACATCAGGTTACTTTACCTTTGTGGGAAGTAATTTGGTTACATGGAAGAGCAAGAAACAGAAAGTTGTGGCACGGTCTAGTGCTGAGGCCGAGTATAGAGGTATGGCTCACGGAGTGTGTGAATTGCTGTGGCTGAGAGATCTGTTACGTGATCTGGGTTTCAAACTCAAAAGTACTATGCAGTTGTATTGTGACAACAAGGCAGCTATTGACATATCACAGAATCTAGTACAACATGATCGTACTAAGCATGTGGAGGTGGATCATCACTTTATAAAGGAGAAGCTAGATGCTAAAATTATTAGCTTTCCTTTCGTCCCAACTGAAGAGCAACTTGCAGATATACTTACCAAATGAGTTTCCAGGAAGGCATTTTATGACTCACTAAGCAAGTTGGGCATGGTTGATGTGTATGCGCCAACTTGAGGGGGAGTGTTAGCATGAGTCATAGCATAATATTAGGAATGGGATATATTGTAATTAGTTTGTAGTTAGTACTTGCCTATTCTTTGTGTGGTAGAGAGTAGAGACGTAAGTCAATTGTATACCTGTAATCTCCTTTATATACCTCCATTGTGAGATGAATAAGATATCAACAATTCATTCTCTCAATTTCGTTATCTTTGACTCTAGTCAGTAAAGTGAATATATGCATAATAAAAGTATGAGAATGAACATGTTTTTGTTGAACTTGGTTCTACCAAAGTCAATATAACTGTTACAGGCAATTCCATATATGACTATTTGGGGCAAAAAAGAAAACGTGAACCCCAAATAAATGAATTAACACATGAATAGCCTAGAAAATATGGATTAACAATTAAGTGAAACTGAATGATTGCGTCAAAAACCAAGTCTTAGGGAGCTTGATTACCATTTTGATTCACAACCTAATTGGTTGGGTTCATTTCTATCTCTTGATTTGAACTTAGGTAAAGTTAAACTATAATGTGTCAAATGATAAATAATGAACAAGCATGGCTCGCGCGTGACCTATTAGTAATAGACGTTGCACCACTATTGTTCACAAGGTGATTAGTTTTGTCATTAGGTGGGGTTTTAACTCAAAATATCTTGGTACAATTAGTATTAAATCATTATATTAGAATTTGTTTCTTCTATACGTCTCCTCACATGTAACTTTGTCATATGGGTGCACAGGTAATAAATTCCCTCATTAGGAACATGATAGATAAGGTAGACAGACAATAGGTGGATATATGTCGATCCGGTAGACAAACTGCATATGAATAACTCCGGCTATACCTCCAGCAAGACAAGATAGACACGCGTCATGAGTCCATAAGAATACATAAGGAGATCAAATAACCCGCTCTGATGTCATAATAAACATCAGACACGCGTGGCCACGTAACTCTTACTGATAAACGATGCAACGATATTGTCCCCAATTTGATCACCTGTATCACTAAGTGTGGTATTACCAGTATATCACATTATCACCTACATCGGATTTTCCTTTCTCAACATTAATGTGAATAGAAATTAACCATCTCCCAAAATTGGTTCACTCGTATAGTTTTGTATTTGCATTTTGTTTCATATCTACCATCAAAATAATTGAATGCTTGAATTGAATGCTTGAACATTGATATTTGGCAGATGAACTGACTTTGATTGTATTTTGAATTTGACATGTATGCTTTAACTGTGGTAAATAATAAGCCTCACAGTCAAAATGTCAAGTACACTGCGGAAAAGCTGAGACGGGTTGGTAAAAATTAGTTAGAAGGGTGAATCTATTCAAACCTCCTAATTTTCTATTTGAACCTCTCATAATTTTTGTGAAAAATTAATCTATCTTTTACCCTTCTAAAACAAAAACAAAAACAAACAAACAAAAAAATTGAAGAAGGAGACACCATGATCGTCTCCTCATCCCTCTCCCTCTTTCTATATGGCATCCTAATAGAACTTATAAATTTGAACGACAGACATGGAACCACTATTATAAAGTACATTCAAGGTTAGTTCTTGATTTGATCTTCAATTGCATAGCCTATGAGTCATCTGGTTGAAAATCATTTCTCCATTGAAATTTTGCTAGAGTACTATTTTGCAAGGGTAGTAGCCCTGTGTTTGGAGGAGGGCCAGCTTAGTTGGTCTATCATACAGTTGAGTTTGTTGATTCTTTTATTGTTTGGTATAATCTGTTTGATGGGTCAGTCCCCATAAACTTTAAATTTGGCTCGAAAATGTCTTTGAAGGGAATTTGCAATTGTGTAGGAAGCCATTGACGACGTGTAATTGGACTAATATTAGGAATTTTAATATGATGTCAAGTGAGCAATTGCAAGGACTCTGATAGGTTGATTGACTGTCTTCATCCTTAGTTTGTTCTCTTTGTGTATGAAAAAAAGGAGAAGTGGTTCCCCATTATGTTGAACCAATTCATGTGGCTGACCCAACGACATGAATGGTGTGAAGGTGAAGATGGTGATGAGCAACTAGAGGGGAGGGAGGTGAAGTGTAAAGTATAAGGGTAAAATAGGATGTTTGATGAAAAAAATTATGATGGGAGGTCTAAATAGCAAATCGGGAGGTCTGACTAGAATCACCCTAGCTAGAATCACTAATAAATAAGTGGAAAAAAGTTGTAGCCTGTAAAAAAGATTCACTGTAATTTTTCATTTGGGTTTTTACTTCAACAGTGTCTGAACTTTTCGAAGACTTTTAAAATGATACCTGAACTTTCAAAGTGATCAAGGTGATACATGCATTCAAGTTTTCTTATCAACGTAGTACCTGCGTCAAAATTCCGTCACGGAACCGTTAAATTTTGCACGTGTGACGCACACGAGGCAAAAAAGAGAGCAAAAGGACTGATTTGCCCTAAATTTGTTGTTTTTGTCTCTCTCTCTCTCTCTCTCTCTCTCTTCTCCTCACTAGTTTTGCCTGTACGTTTCGTCGAAGAGAATCATCTCCGAAGTTGAACAAGTTTCCTCTGTTGCCATGGCCGACCTGAAACCCATAGCCGAATGCATAATCTCTTCCGGTTACGCCAAGGAGTGCGTTCATATTTAGAAAATTATTAGAAGCTCGAAGTGGAAGGATTCGCCTCTTCTCGGATCCATAAAGAAGTCCTCGAGCTTAGAATTAAAAGGACCCTAATTTTCCAATCTTGTTCAAGAATTCAAGGTCGCAACCCTTCAATTGTATACAGAGAATTGAATGTCAAACCAAAATTGTGACAATGAAATCAAAGAACCCTAATTTCAAGATTTGCCCCAATTTTTTTCACTCACCGAATGTAATTCCTCAACCCCAAAACTGCACAAGCCAACATTAATCCAATGGGACCTGAACGCAGAGGCTCGGCATCATCGATCCGGAATTCCACCCAGTGATGCTGACGCCGGCGAGAATAACTGCTCTAGACTCAGCGGCGGTGCCGGCTACTGCCTTCGACGACGCCGCTGCTTTGGCTTCGACATACAGTCGATGGTTCTGACTTTTGCAAATACCAGCAAATAATCGTTTCAAATACGAACAAGCTCTGGATCTTGAGAATTAACTTTTGCAAATACAAATAAGTTCGGATTTTAAAGAGGACTGCTCCGAGTATGAACAACTTTGAATTTGGGGATGAATTGCTACAGGAATGAATTGATTAACTCAGGAGTTGGTATGAAACAAAAGACAAAGGCTTTACCAGATCAATGGCAAATAGCATAAGATTCATTCTCTCCTTGGAAACACAAAGCCACTAGATCTATCCATTCCTTTTCCTACCTCTCACCACCGAAGCCACCACTTCCCCATGATCATGGGCTACCTATTGATTCAAGACCAGCGTGAGAAGGAGATAATATCCAATCATCGAGTTCAGGTTGATTCCGGTGATATGGTGGTGTAGTCGGAGGAGGAGTAGTCGTCTAGGGTTTGGGTGGGCTTCATCAAAAAGCCCGCGGATCAAGTGGGCCGATGGAGGCCCGCCGACCCGGAGGGCCAAAAGCCCGGCCCGGCCCGTCAAAAAACCCGCAAAAGCCCGCCTTGGTGGGTCGAGGGCCGGCCAGCAAAAAGCCCTCCAAAAGCCCGCTAGGCCCGGCCAGTAAAAGCCCGTAAACTATAATATTATATATATATATATATATATATATATATATATATATATATATGTTGATGTGCTCATATTTTCTTAATTCTTACATTTCTATGCCTCTTTCTCTTGGTATATATGTTTAGTTCTCCTTATTTATGGTTCATTTACGTTAGTTTAGTGTCTTTGTAGGTGTGTTTCAAATAAAGAAGAAAAGAAGCTAAGCTGAGCTAACTAACACAGAAATTGTTGTGCAAAACACCTAACTTCGCTGAATTACTGGGAACTGCTCGGATGGAATTAGGAGCTGTACACTATATGCACGGAAATCCCCATGTGTCTAGTTTCTGAAGAATTTTACGGTTTGCGATTCTGACTTTTCTAGAAGGAGTTATGGCAATTAAAGTGAAGGCAGTTCAGCTTAAACGAGAATCTGCAACACAAAAATTGTTGTGCAGAACACCCAACTTCACTGAATTACTGGAAACTATTCGTATGGAATTAGGAGCTTTACCCTATATGCACGGAAAGCCCCATGTGTCTAGTTTCTGAGGAATTTTACGGTTTGCGATTCCGACTTTTCTAGAAGGAGTTATGGCAATTTAAGTGAAGGCAGTTCAGCTTGGACGGGAATCTGCAACATCTTTTACAAGTTCATGTCTAGAACCTAACTTCGCTGAATTACTGGGAACTGCTCAGATTGAATTAGGAGCTGTACCCTATATGCACGGAAAACCCCATGTGTCTAGTTTCTGAAGAATTTTACGGTTTGCGATTCTGACTTTTCTAGAAGGAGTTATGGCAATTTAAGTGAAGAAAGTTCAGCTTGGACGGGAATCTACAACATCTTTTACAATATGCACAGAAAGCCCCATCTAGAAGGCCCAGCACATATATTTGGAAATCTTCAGTATGCCACATCATCATTATTGAAGATGTGTGTGTGTGTGTGACTGTGTGTGTGTGTGTGTGTGTGTGTTTGTGTGAGTGTGAATTTGTTGTAATTTGGTTTATGGTTGTTTGGCTCCAATTTTGTTGCAGCTGGTCAACAGTCTCTTTTATGCGCGGGCGTGCCAGCACCGTTCGGGTGCGGTCGTCGGGGGTGTCCCTTGACCTGACTTCTATCAAGCGATTGTAGACGAGGAGAGCACCAACCTCGTCGTGGGATTCTTTGTGCCTCGTGGTGAGGACTTTGCTGAAGTTTCTTCTTGTTCACAAGTCGATACTCAATATTGCAGATTGAGCAGAGCGAAATCACCGGGAAGTATTGAGATCTTGCTAAAGCGTGACTTTAGCTTGGCTGGGTTGCTAGGGCGTTACCCTTGCTTGGCTGGTTCTGTAACCGTTGTGGTCGTGGCACTACCTTCGGCTCCCGAGGAGACTAGGACCGAAGCACGTTGACAGAGGGTTTGGTGGCACTGAAAGTCAGCTTCTGAGAAGACTAGGACTAGGAGTGTGATCACCGATAAGAGAAAGAGAAGGAGAGGAGTTGCTCTTAGAGAGGTTGCTCTAGAGAGAACTTAGATCATCTTAGAGATGTTGTTGAATTGTGTTGTTGTTTTTTCCTTTTGGTCGCGGTACTACCGTCGGCTACCGAGGAGACTAGGACCGAAGTACGTTGACAGAGGGTTTGGTGGCACTGAAAGTCGGCTTCTGAGAAGACTAGGACTAGGAGTGTGATCACCGATAAGAGAAAGAGAAGGAGAGGAGTTGCTCTTAGAGAGGTTGCTCTAGAGAGAACTTAGATCATCTTAGAGATGTTGTTGAATTGTGTTGTTGTTCTTTTTCATACTTGTTGTAGCCTCTATATATAGGCTACCAAGCAACACTATTTGGCCTTAAACAACTCATAATGGGTTAGGTTTTAGCACTTAAACATTAATGGAATGTTAGGTTTAAGCACTTAAAACACTAATGGAATGTTAGGTTTAAGCACTTAAACACTAATGGAATGTTAGGTTTAAGCACTTACTGCTCCAATTTTGCTGCAGCTATATCTCCACCAAGAACTCAAAATGGGCCTTAGACCTCTTCACATCAAATGATCCAAAATGAGTGTAGATCATTGTGGCAAATTTTCAGAGCTTTCTTCCATGTGGTTGGGCCGGAAACCAGGTCCAGTTTTCCAGTTTTGCTTCTGCAGAAAATTGGACTGATTGTTTGAAGGCCTTCCACTCAAAACTAGCTCTGGAACTCTTCATAAGAAATGATCCTTGAGCTGTCTAGAATGAATCTGCAGAGTTTCAGCTCATTTCGAGTTCATTTGATCAGTCTGCCACCCCTCCTTCCTTGTTTATCTCGGTTTCTCATAGCCGAAGTAGGAAAATGTGCTAAAGTTGACTTTTCATGCTTCCATAGTAGGCTTTATTTAGCCTCTAAATATATATTTCGAACTTGTCGACAATATATAGCTTGAGCCACTGACTTTGGCTCAATTTCTCCAAGACGTGCCTTGTCAGGCAAAAATTCTCATGTTGGGTCCAAACATTGCCCCCCAGACCTCGAAGTCAAAGGTCTTCGTCTTGACTAAAGAGGTCTTGAATCAGCACTACTCTTATAATGTTATCGCTCCAAAACCACTTGTATTGGCTTGATTGTTTCCATATAGGCCTCTAAATAGGCCATAAAGCTTGAATGCCGTAATCTGAAATGCCTCTGTCATGAACTGACGCTTCCTTTGCCGTCCCCAACTGTAGAGCAGGTTGAGAGGATCTATCTCCAGCTGAAATGGTACGGCAAGATCGAGTTCAAGAACGTTTATTTTTGGTTCGTGAACCAAAGGGCTCGGGAGAAGCAGAAGAAAAAGTCCACTTCGGATGTTCATGTGCCCATGCAAAGATCAGGGCTTGTTGGTGATGACAATGTTGCCAATTCATCTGCACCTGCTTCTGCTTCTTCTGCTGGTGTGATGATTGCTGTTAACGGGCAGATGGGGAACTATGGTGGTTATGGATCTATGAACATGGAGATTGAAACCCTTCCTCTGTTCCCCATGCATGGTGAGGACATCTTTGGCAACATGAAGACTACTTCCGATGGAGGTGGCGGTCACGGTGGTGGCTCTCACATTTCCCTTGAGCTCAGCCTTTCCTGCGAGGGCAAAGCTGGAAAAAGTTTCCGGAGCCGCTGACTCGGCTTAGTAGCTTTGTAGGAACACTTAGAATTGTCCCCTAAGAGTTGTATTTATGTATTTTTTTTTTTTTTTTAATATAGTAGCTAATTCAATAAGACAAGGTGAATCAATGTTTAGACATGCGGCCCAAGTATAGTCGCCTAGACACAAATTTTCTTTCAAATCATTTGGGTAACCTTACTGAAATGGCCAGGTGGGGGAGGGCGAACAAGAGAGGCAGAATCCATTTTGGCATGAGCTACTCCCACATAGTGGTTGAGGCCCATTTGCACGCACTTCTGGATTCAAGAACCTGTCATGAACGTTGTCCCCTTTGTAGACACTATTTCACATAGGCTATACTTACTAAGATGAGAAATGTCATAAGTGTGAAGACAGTTCAACAAGTGTTAATAAAAGCCGCCCTTAACCTTAAGAGACCTGAACTAGGCATCAATAAGGAGTTTAGGCCAATATTAACAAAAGAGACTTCACCTATTCCGTTATGATTCACAACCCCTTACCAAATTCAACTTTTTTTTTATTTTTATTTTTTATAAATGACGAAAATAAAAGTGAAAACTGAAAATTGACAGGAAATTAAAAACAAAGAAAGAAGTTAGCAGCACTATGTTTAGCTAACCTCCAGAAGGCCACGGGGGAGGCAAAAGTGGCTTGAACCCATACCTAAGTATTGAGATCTTGCAAAGGCCCGTGATAGGATTTTCTCAAGTATTGCCAGCAGGTGGCACAAATCCTATCATAGGCTTAAAACTGACTGCATTTCGTGAAAATCTGGCCTATGGGGAAAATTTGGTAATCTACACATTTGTTAGGATCTCAAAGTGAAGAACTATCTCTTCCAGTCCATTGATCGTACAAAATGTAACAAACATTTTGGCTATTATTCTAGCTGTTAATAACCTCAAACTCTAATAGAAAAACACAATGTCTGGGAGTTCTCAAGCTTGCATTATTCAATAACACAACTGTGGCTTTTATACAGCCAATACAAAACAGGAATGATCACAAAAGCATCCACGTTTACATGAACTATACGTGGTTCACAATAGAGGAAGACAAATTCAAATGCTAATCTACACACCCTACACACAAGGGTTTATTTTAACAGAAAGCAATCAGCACTATAATAAAGAGATAAGTCATAAAGACTTAGTCATCAAGCACCTAAAATACCTAACAACACAGTCAGCAAGCAACTCAAATACCTAACAAATCCTCCCTTAAACTGACCTGCAGGAAATGCAGTCAGTTTACCTTTTGAACCTCGCACACTCCAAGGTGCTTTCTCATCTTCAAGAACGCTTCTAACTTCAAGGGTTTTGTCATAATGTCAGCTAACTGATCTTTAGACCCACAGTGCACCAAGTCAACTACTCCATCTCTGGTTAAATCTCGAAGGAAATGGAAACGAATGTCGATATGCTTACTCCTACCATGCATGACAGGATTCTTCGAGAGTTTAATGGCTGAATTGTTGTCACAGAAAATGGTGCACTTACTTTGGTTGAGGCCGAGCTTTCTGAGAATTCTTTGCATCCATACACTTTGGCATGCGCAGGAAGCAGCTGCTATAAATTCCGCCTCAGTTGTAGAGAGTGTTACTACTGGTTGTTTCTTGGAACTCCATGCCACAGCGCCGGAACTCAGCTTAAACACGTACCCTGAAGTGCTCTTACGATCCCCAAGGTCTCCTGCATAATCAATGTCAAAGAAAGCAACCAAGCTTTCCTCTCCTCCTCTCTTGTAAAATATTCCTAATTCAGCTGTTCCCTTCAAGTACCGAAAGATCCTCTTTATTGCTCGTTGATGTAACTCAGTAGGAGCCTCCATAAATCGACTAATCAAACTCACCACATACATGAGATCTGGTCTGGTGGCAGTCAAGTACATAAGACTGCCCACCATTTGCTTGTAGGCGGTGGGATCAACCCTTGTACCTCCTTCATCCTTCACAAGTCTGCATCCTGGTACAATAGGGTTTTTCACAGGATTACACCGCTCCATTCCGAACCTTTCCAACACATCATTGGCATATTTCTTTTGGCTTATGAAACTTCCGGCCGAGCTTTGCACTACCTCCACTCCGAGAAAATACTTCATCTTTCCAAGATCGGACATATCGAATTCTCGCTTCATTGAACTTTTGAACTCCTCGAACATCTTTACATCATTACCTGTAAAAATAAGGTCGTCCACATACAAGCTGACTATAAGAATTCTTCCATCTTCACCACTCTTTATGAAAAGTGTGTGCTCACTCAAACATCTCTCGAACCCTTCCTTAATGAAGTAGGATTCTATTTTGCTGAACCAGGCTCGTGGGGCTTGCTTAAGCCCGTACAATGCTTTCTTCAACCTGTAAACTTTGTCTTCTGCACCCTTCACTTCATAACCTCGAGGTTGTTCAATGAAAACTTCTTCATTGAGCTCACCGTGCAGAAATGCACTTTTCACGTCGAGCTGGTACACACTCCATTCTCTGCTAGCTGCAAGTGCAAGTATCAATCTAATAGTGTCCCAACGAGCAACAGGAGCAAATACCTCGTTGTAGTCAATTCCAGCTTGTTGAGTGTACCCCTTTGCCACGAGCCGAGCTTTGCATTTGTCTACTTCCCCTTTCTCGTCAGTTTAGTCTTGAAGATCCATTTTACACCTATCTTCTTACTTCCTTTCGGCAACTCAGTCAATTCCCACGTACCATTTCGCTCGATAGCTTTGATTTCCAGGTCCATAGCCTCTCTCCATGTAGGACTCTTGACAGCTTCTTCAAAAATTACTGGATCAGTGGATGAAGTGAACATGACAAGTTGCTGCATTTCTTCCTCAGACAATCCCTCACCACTTTCATAGTCTTCCATCCACACTGGTA
Source organism: Rosa rugosa (assembly GCF_958449725.1). Classification (NCBI taxonomy): domain Eukaryota; kingdom Viridiplantae; phylum Streptophyta; class Magnoliopsida; order Rosales; family Rosaceae; genus Rosa; species Rosa rugosa. The sequence continues at coordinate 19,350,900 of NC_084820.1, read as the reverse complement.
CCTTTCTTATCCTCCCTTGAGCAGAAATAGGTGCATTGATTGGGGCATTGTTTTCTGCTGAGTTAGTTGGTGTAGATGAACCCGAGCTACGACCTTCACCTTCTGCAATTTGCTCAACCTGCTCTTCTTCTTCATTGTTATCAACCTGCTCTTCTTCTTCATCTCCCCACTCAAGAGTGTCACAACAAATCTCTTCAACAGTTTTACCCCAGCTCCACTTTTCCTCTTCTTCAAACACTACATCTCGGCTAATAACAATCTTCTTAGACTCCGGATCAAACAGCCGATAAGCCTTGGATTCTTCACTTATGCCCAAGAACACACACTTGAAGCTCTTGTTGTCGAGTTTCTGCCTTTTGTTATCCGGTATGTGAACATGTCCAATACAACCAAACACTTTGAAATGCCCCACAGAAGGCTTGAGCCCACTCCACGCTTCTTCAGGTGTTTTATCTTTAACTGCTAGCGTGGGGCATCGATTAAGAACATGCACCGCCCAATTTACAGCTTCCGGCCAGAATTCTTTGGAAATTTCCTTGTCAGTCAGCATACATCGCACCATGTTCATAATGGTTCGATTTTTCCTCTCTGCAACCCCGTTCTGTTGTGGGGTGAAGGCTGCAGTGAGTTGTCTATTGATCCCATTTGAGCTGCAATATCTGTTAAACTCAGATGAGGTGAACTCCCCACCTCGGTCAGTACGAAGACAACAAACGAAATTCCCTGTTTCTTTTTCTACCATGCTCTTGAAATTCTTAAAAGTGGTAAATGCTTCTGACTTAGCATGTAAGAAATACGTCCATACTTTTCGACTATAGTCATCTATGAAAGTGATTATGTACCTCTTGTGGCTATTTGACTCAGGAGTAATCGGACCACAAATGTCCGAGTGCACAAGTTGTAGACGTTGAGAAGCTCTCCACAAGCTTTTCTTAGGAACCCGGTCTCGATGCTGCTTGCCTATAACACAATCTGTGCACACTTTGGAGGAGTCTTTGAGAGGCGGCAAACCCTTTACCAACTTCCTGTATGACAAGGTTCTCAAACCTTTCAGATTTAGATGTCCGAATCTCCGGTGCCATAGGTGAGTTGTATCCTCAGATGTCATTTGGAAACAAGCTGGTCTTGGAGCATGAGTTGGTACAGAAGCAAGCAACACAAACATTCTGTTGGCAGACATGTTAGTCTGCATAATCAACCCTTTTACAAGATGATAAATCTTGCAGACACCATATTGAATCAAAATAGCCAAATCTTTCTCTTGAAGCTGGCCAATACTAAGCAAGTTATTCTTGAGCTCAGGAATGTAAAATACCTCAGTGATCACTTGAGTTGTTCCATGAACATGTATTCTGATGTTTCCTTTCCCCATGACAGCCATCTTTGTGTCATTGCCAAGCTTCACTACTTGCCTGAAGTTTTCGTCGAGCTCGATAAACCACTGCTTGTCACCACTCATATGGTTGCTGCAGCCAGAGTCGAGGAACCACACCGCCTTTCTTTTGGAATTATTCATTTCAACATAGGACATAAGCAGCATCTCTTGATCTTCATCGAGTTCAGCATAATGGACATTCTTTTCCCAGCTAGGACACTCATATTGGAAGTGTCCTAACTTGTGGCACTTGTAACACTCTACAATTTCCTTGTTGAACTGCTGCCGGCCCCTGCCTCTTCCTCTTCCTCAAAACACACCTCTTCCTCTGCCTCTCAAGCCAAACTTCTCTTCATGATTGACTTTAAGAGCTTGTTCTTCTTTCCCATGCCCATTCACCCTCTGTTCGTGCACCAAGAGACTACTCTGCAGCTCATCTATTGTCAAGGTCTCCAGATTGTTACATTCCTCGACAGAACATACCACATAATTAAACTTTGAGGTCATAGACCTCAAAATCTTCTCGACAATCACCACCTGCTCCATCTTTTCCCCATGCACCTTCATTTTGTTGGCAATTGCTAGGGTTCTTGAGAAGTATTCATTCACATGCTCACCTTCCTTCATCTGCAATACTTTGAAGTCTCTCCTCAAGGCTTGTAATTGGGCACGCTTAACTCGGGTTGATCCCTGAAATTTCTGTTTCATGGAATCCCAAATATTCTTGGCAGTGTCTCGATTGAGAATTGTCTCCATTATCGTACGATCAATGGACTGGAAGAGATAGTTCTTCACTTTGAGATCCTTGAGTTTTTGGTCATCAATTGCCTTCCTTTGTGCCTCTGTTAATGCTGCCTCATTCTCCACCGCAGTGATTCCATCTTCGATCAATGGCCAATATTCCTTTGACCTCAAGAAATTTTCCATCAACATGGCCCAGTGATCATAGTGGCCATCAAATTTCGGTATGGCAGGCTGCACAAAGCCTCCCTCTGAACTAGAAGCCATTCTCTCTTTTCACACTTGTCTGGCTCTCTCTCACTCTCTAAGAAATCTGCTATTTCTTTCACTCAAATCAGGCCCCGTGGTGGAGCTCTGATACCACTGTTAATAACCTCAAAATGCTCATTGCATCCTATCATAACTTTGACCTGCAGGAAATTATGCAGTCAGTTTTGAGTTGCAGGAAATTACAGGTGGCACAAATCTCATAACTTTGACCTACAGGTGGGATCTGTTAGGTATTTTCTCAATTCCTCCGCGACACTTGTATTGGCAATGAACCCATACCTAAGTATTGAGATCTTGCAAAGGCCCGTGATAGGCCTCCTCCAAGTTAGGCCTCTGGTTCGCGGCCCTAATCATCTCCTCTACCTCTTCTCGTCGCACATAACCTGGGCCAGGAGGAGGAGGTGCAACCACCGTCTGATGGGCCGTTTGCACAGGAGGCACCGCGTGGCTAGTAGTTGTTGTTCCATCTTCCAGGCGAACGACCCGAGGAATACTGGGTTGTTGAAGAGTAATCGCTGGTGCGGACACATCCTTGGCCAAAGCAGCGATTCTGTTAATAACCTCAAACTCTAATAGAAAAACACAATGTCTGGGAGTTCTCAAGCTTGCATTATTCAATAACACAACTGTGGCTTTTATACAGCCAATACAAAACAGGAATGATCACAAAAGCATCCACGTTTACATGAACTATACGTGGTTCACAATAGAGGAAGACAAATTCAAATGCTAATCTACACACCCTACACACAAGGGTTTATTTTAACAGAAAGCAATCAGCACTATAATAAAGAGATAAGTCATAAAGACTTAGTCATCAAGCACCTAAAATACCTAACAACATAGTCAGCAAGCAACTCAAATACCTAACAAGCCGTATGGGATTTTCTTATCGGTGGGATCTGTTAGGTATTTGTCACTGACAGAGGTATTCATTCACAACTCAAAACAATGTCGCCATAGGCTATACTTACTGCCAGATGCTTCCCATAATTTTCACTATGCACTGTAAGGATGCGAAGCCTCTCATCCAGGCTAGCATCTGGTGGAATGATAAGTGGTTCGAACTCGTCATCAATGTCAATATTGCCAATGGTGGCAACATTGGCCATCTTGTCACTTTAGGAATTTCTTTTGGTAAAGATTTTCCCCTGGCATCCCAATGATGGCGAACACAAAAAGACTCTAGTGTTGTCCCACTGAGCGTGCCAAAATGTTTGTTTTGAAGCCCGGTGGTTGAATGTGCTTCAAGAGAAAAAGTTCTGATGTTGTCCCACCGGGTGTGCCAAAATGTTTGGCTCCAATTTTGTTGCAGCTGGTCAACAGTCTCTTTTATGCGCGGGCGTGCCAGCACCGTTCGGGTGCGGTCGTCGGGGGTGTCCCTTGACCTGACTTCTATCAAGTGATTGTAGACGAGGAGAGCACCAACCTCGTCGTGGGATTCTTTGTGCCTCGTGGTGAGGACTTTGCTGAAGTTTCTTCTTGTTCACAAGTCGATACTCAATATTGCAGATTGAGCAGAGCGAAATCACCGGGAAGTATTGAGATCTTGCTAAAGCGTGACTTTAGCTTGGCTGGGTTGCTAGGGCGTTACCCTTGCTTGGCTGGTTCTGTAACCGTTGTGGTCGTGGCACTACCTTCGGCTCCCGAGGAGACTAGGACCGAAGCACGTTGACAGAGGGTTTGGTGGCACTGAAAGTCAGCTTCTGAGAAGACTAGGACTAGGAGTGTGATCACCGATAAGAAAAAGAGAAGGAGAGGAGTTGCTCTTAGAGAGGTTGCTCTAGAGAGAACTTAGATCATCTTACAGATGTTGTTGAATTGTGTTGTTGTTTTTTCCTTTTGGTCGCGGCACTACCGTCGGCTACCGAGGAGACTAGGACCGAAGTACGTTGACAGAGGGTTTGGTGGCACTGAAAGTCGGCTTCTGAGAAGACTAGGACTAGGAGTGTGATCACCGATAAGAGAAAGAGAAGGAGAGGAGTTGCTCTTAGAGAGGTTGCTCTAGAGAGAACTTAGATCATCTTAGAGATGTTGTTGAATTGTGTTGTTGTTCTTTTTCATACTTGTTGTAGCCTCTATATATAGGCTACCAAGCAACACTATTTGGCCTTAAACAACTCAAAATGGGTTAGGTTTTAGCACTTAAACATTAATGGAATGTTAGGTTTAAGCACTTAAAACACTAATGGAATGTTAGGTTTAAGCACTTAAACACTAATGGAATGTTAGGTTTAAGCACTTACTGCTCCAATTTTGCTGCAGCTATATCTCCACCAAGAACTCAAAATGGGCCTTAGACCTCTTCACATCAAATGATCCACAATGAGTGTAGATCATTGTGGCAAATTTTCAGAGCTTTCTTCCATGTGGTTGGGCCGGAAACGCTGCTGGACCTCTTACAGGTCCAGTTTTCCAGTTTTGCTTCTGCAGAAATTTGGACTGATTGTTTGAAGGCCTTCCACTCAAAACTAGCTCTGGAACTCTTCATAAGAAATTAGGGGTGGCCAAACGAAACCGAAAACCGAAAAAAACCGCACCGAAAACCGAACCGTAGCTGAAAAAAACCAAACCGAAAAAAACCGAACCGAAACAAAAAAACCGAGCCGAACCGATTATGTTCGGTTCGGTTTTCGGTTTCGGCTAGGTGAAAACCGAACCGAACCGAAATATTGTGAAATTTTATGACCACGGTTTACCAATCCGATCGGGTTCGAAACTATTGTGAAATTTGCTAAATTTTTTACCACACGCATAATTTATTGTAATCATCGCATCCAACGGTCGGTTTTTTTATTTTCTTTGAATTTATAGAGGTTTCTCTTTGGAGTGTATGATATATAAATATAGGTTTATAAGAGTAACTAAGTTTGACCTAGTTGATCGAATTCGAAACGAGAACCAAATTGGCCGGATTTTTTACAACCACCATAAAACATTACAATCTCTCCATCGAGTGGTTGGTTTCTCCAAATTCATTTTTCTCTTCATGGTTGCTTTAGAATGAACCTCAATAATTTAAATACAATATATAAGTCATACTACTTTAGGAGACAAATTGGTATAGGCCAATGTATTGGTAATTAAAATTGAAATTTTTATCTTATGTCAACGCACATCCATCAATGAAATATTTACAAACATGATGTAAAAAAATAAGCACGTTTCGCGGTCGTCACTTCATTGGTCAACCAAGAAAACATACAAGTGACTACGGTTGACCAATCCGATCGGGTTCGAAACTATTGTGAAATTTGCTAAATTTTTAACCACATGCATAATTTATTGTAATAATCGCATCCAACGGTCGGTTTTTTTATTTTCTTTGAATTTATAGAGGTTTCTCTTTGGAGTGTATGATATATAAATATAGGTTTATAAGAATAACTAAGTTTGACCTAGTTGATCGAATTCGAAACAAGAACCAAAGCCAACCATTTCATATAATGAAGCTTTGAAATTTGATTATGAACTACGAAGCAAGATTATTGTCTTGCCAAAAAACAAAAAAAAATTGCTTTATTGAAAAAAAAAAACTGTTTTATTGAAAGAAAAAAAAAAACCGAAAAAAAACCGAACCGAACCGAACCGAATCAAAAAATACACAAACCGAACCGAAAGATACACAAACCGAACCGAACCGACAATTCGGTTCGGTTTTCGGTTTCGGCCTAAAACCGAACCGATCGGAACCGAACCCACCCCTATAAGAAATGATCCTTGAGCTGTCTAGAATGGATCTGCAGAGTTTCAGCTCATTTCGAGTTCATTTGATCAGTCTGCCACCCCTCCTTCCTTGTTTATCTCGGTTTCTCCTAGCCGAAGTAGGAAAATGTGCTAAAGTTGACTTTTCATGCTTCCATAGTAGGCTTTATTTAGCCTCTAAATATATATTTTGAACTTGTCGACAATATATAGCTTGAGCCACTGACTTTGGCTCAATTTCTCCAAGACGTGCCTTGTCAGGCAAAAATGCTCATTTTGGGTCCAAACAATGGTGAAATTGGAAGTTCTCATACTTTTATATAGAATATGTGCATATATATTCTAGTATTCTACATGTCATGCAGTCATGACTATGGTTGACCGATTCGATTGGATTCAAAAATATGGTGAAATTAGCTAAATTTTTTACCACACTCATAATTCATTATAATAATCTCATCCAACGGTCGGTTTTTCCATTTTATTTGAATTGATAGAGGTTGCCCTTTGGAGTGTATGGTATATAAATATAGGTTTATAAGAGTAACTAAGTTTGACATAGTTGATCGAATTCGAAAGGAGAACCAAATTGGCTGGATTTTCTACAACCACCATAAAACATTACAATCTTTCCATCGAGCGGTTGGTTTCTCCGAATTCATTTTCCACTTCATGGTTGCTTTAGAATGAACCTCAACAATTTAAATGCAATGTATAAGTCATACAACTTTAGAAGGAAAATTGGTATAGGCCTATGTGTTTGTAATTAATTTTTTTTTTTTTTTATCTTATGTCCACGCACATCCATCGATGGAATATTTACAAACGTGATGTGAAAAAATAAGCACGTTTAGTGGTCGTCATGCCATCGGTCAACCAAGAAAACATATAAGTGACTACGGTTGACCAATTCGATCGGGTTCAAAAATATGGTGAAATTGGCTAAATTTTTTACCACACTCATAATTTATTATAATAATCTCATCCAACGGTCTGGTTTTTCCATTTTCTTTGAATTGATAGAGGTTGCCCTTTGGAGTGTATGATATATAAATATAGGTTTATAAGAGTAACTAAGTTTGACCTAGTTGATCGAATTCGAAACGAGAACCAAATTGGCTGGATTTTCTACAACCACCATAAAACATTACAATCTCTCCATCGAGCGGTTGGTTTCTCCGAATTCATTTTTCTCTTCATGGTTGCTTTGAAATGAACCTCAACAATTTAAATGCAATGTATAAGTCATACAACTTTAGAAGGAAAATTGGTACAGGCCAATGTATTTGTAATTAAATTTTTTTTTTTTTTTATCTTATGTCCACGCACATCCATCGATGAAATATTTACAAATGTGATGTGAAAAAATAAGCACGTTTCGCGGTCGTCATGCCATCGGTCAACTAAGAAAACATATAAGTGACTACAGTTGAACAATTCGATCGGGTTCGAAAATATGGTGAAATTGGCTAATTTTTTTACCACACGCATAATTTATTGTAATAATCTTATCCAACGGTCGGTTTTCCCATTTTCTTTGAATTGATGGAGGTTGCTCTTTGGAGTGTGTGATATATAAATATAGGTTTATACGAGTAACTAGGTTTGACCTAGTTGATCGAATTCGAAACGAAAACCAAATTGGCTGGATTTTTTACAACCACCATAAAATATTACAATCTCTCCATCAAACGGTTGGTTTTTCCAAATTCATTTTCCACTTCATGTTTACTTTAGAATGAACCTCAACAATTTAAATGCAATGTACCAAGTCATACAACTTTAAGAGGCAAATTGGTATAGGCCAATGTATTTGTAATTAAAATTGAATTTTTTTATCTTATGTCCACGCACATCCATCGATGAAATATTTACAAACGTGATGTAAAAAAATAAGCAAGTTTTGCGGTCATCACGCCATCAGTCAACCAAGAAAACATGCAAGTGACTACGGTTGACCAATCCGATCGGGTTCGAAACTACGGTGAAATTGACTAAATTTTTAACCACACGTATAATTTATTGTAATAATCACATCCAACGGTCGGTTTTCTCATTTTCTTTGAATTGCTATATGTTGCTCTTTGGAGTGTATGTTGTATAAATATAGATTTATAAAAAATTAGTGTCTTTAAAAATTTATTTATCAATAAATTAGTATCTATATATAAATATAGATTTTTTTTGGTACAATATAGATCTGTTATCTTTGGTTGTATTTGATCATTATCCAATGAATTTCCAAAGCTTGATTAAAAAAAAATATATTTGTGTCTTTAAATATTTATTTATAAATAAAGCCAGCAAGGCCCGGCCCAAAAAAACCCGCAAGGCCAAGCCCGGCCCGGCCCGAAAAAGCCCGTAAGGCCCGCTTTATATGGACGGGCTTGGATCCTTCGATTTTTAATAAAGCCCGGCCCGGCCCGCCATTATTTAAAAATATAGCAAGGCCCGGCCCGGCCCGTTGACGACCCCTAGGTTTGGGTGGTGGCGATGATGGAGAAGGTGGAGCTGAGAGGTTGAGGATTCGCGTCGTTTTCTTCGTGTAGTCGAGGAGGAGGAGGAGAGTCTGTATTTGGATTTTATTTTTTTTTTCCCGAAAAGAGAGAGAGAGAGAGTCTGATTTCCCTTTTATTTTATTTTCTAATAATAAGTTAGAGTCAAATGACAATTTTATCCTTCAAATTCCAGTCACATGGAAGTCACGTGCTCATATTTAACGGTTCCGTGACGGAATTTTGACGCAGGTTCTACGTTGATAAGAAAACTTGAGTCCAGGTATCACCTTAATCACTTTGAAAGTTCAGGTATCATTTTAAAAGTTCTCAAAGAATTCAGACACTGTTGAAATAAAAAACCCTTTTCATTTTGAAGTTGTTGGGTTGGGATTTGGTAAATATTCTTGCTCATCAATCACTGGGTAAGGATTGGATCAGAGAAAGTGCATTGTTCCCGTTAGAGAGAGAAGCTCCTGCTTCTCTCTCACCCAAGCTCTCTCATCTCTACAGCAAACCTTTCTTCTTTGATTCCCTCACCCATCTGGTGACTCCTCATCCCCTGTGGTGACTCCTCACCCAAGTAGTGACTTGATTTCCTTGTTTTTTCCTCTTCCTTTGCATTTGAGTTTCAGCCCTCACATATCAAATTTGTTTTAGATCTTAGATCTGGACAGAGTTGTTCTCATGGTCATTCTCAGTTTTTGTTCTTCCTTTGCTCCTCAAGATTCCCAAACCGTGAACAAATCTCCTTCTTCTTGTCTACCTTGTCCTGCCATGGAAGATTTTGTACACCTCTGCAACCACCTCTTCAAATCTTAGGTTTCTTTGCTAAGATCTATTTTGGTTTGGTTGTTGTTATCCTTTTATGCGAGATCTTTTCGTAATCGGTCAACTGGAGAATGTATGGCGGCTCTGTCCGTATCCTCACCTCTGCAGACCACCCTTGGTTACCAATCCTTGCTCGCGATTTCCGTCGAAGCTTCGGTGACGAATCTTCTATGGCGGCTGCAAAGTGGAGAGGAAGAAGAAGCTTTTATTAGGGCTTGGGTTTTTTTGGGCTGCTTGGGCTTTTAAGTTTTAGTTTTTTTTTTTTTTTTTTTTTTAGTTATTATCCTAGTCATGTCTTAATTCTTATGAATTTCTGACTTTGAGGGGTTTGTTGTCTGCCCTTGGCTTTGTTTGGGCCTCCATATGCCTTTTGGCTTTATGAATATCAGTTTCACGACCAAAAAAAAAAAAATCACTGGGTAAAAGTTATTCTGCCATAAAATTTATCTCTCAGATAATATATGGATGGGATTATTTACAGGTGGGCAATAATAGCTCCATCAAGATCTGGAATCTGTTCTGAAGCAGTAGACAGAAGACGTCAGAAACCAGAAGTGATTGACCGCAGTAAATACCGTGATTTGACGGCAACGGTCATTCTTTGTTTGGCTTGATCGTGGGGGACAAACAAGATTTAACTATTTTAGTAAAAAAAAACCTTCTCAGTAAATCTTTGTTTTTACATGCTCCCCGGCTTCTTTTATTTCCAGATAATTTGGAGGTATGCCGGCCTCCCTTATGCCGAGTCTTAGTCTTGCTCTCATGAAGAGAAATTGTGGAGCTGCCATAACTTCTACTATTTTTCCTCCATGTAATTAAGTCAGTCTCATGATCATTGTGGTTAATTCTATTGGATTTAGTTTTAAAGAAAATTCAACCAAGTTACTAGCATGAGATGCACAGTGGATTCTCGGATGTGGTGACTTCTTTTGGGGTCGTGTGAGTGTTTAGACACTTCTATCGGACTGCTGCAGATGATCTATTATCATCTAATCCTTTTTTTTTTCTTTTGATAAGATCCCTCTAATCCTAATTAACTTTAAAAAAATTATTATCAAAACAACCTCTAACACAAATGTTTTAACACACAAAAACAAGTACAAATATGATTAATTAAAGAGGTGCATGGATGATTCTCAAGTTAGTATATATATGTACACACACAAAGGCCCCTCTATTTCCCCAAATTAAAAATTTTCCGGCGGACTTTCACCATTTCGTACTACTATGCAATATAGTTCAACAATTAGATGCCAAAAATAAAAAATTAGTAATTTCATTATATTGTTTGCTCATCTAAAATGTGCAAACAAATATAATATATTAGCTAAAATTTGTTTGAACATAATGAAATAATGATAATCAAGTATCAGTGAATTTATTTTTTAGTGGCAACATAGTGTGAAAATTGGTATTAGAGTATTATGGCTCCGCGTGAGCATTATATTTCCAGTACGCTGCCAAAATTGTAAAGCAAATGAAGTAGCTAGTTATGCATTTTTTGCCAATTAATTTATGCATGTTAAAATACACAACATTAGTAAAGACTTCTTATATTATTTTGGGACGTTCTTTTCAGGCTTATTGTAATTTGGGGGTTTAGGCAATATGTCCCCGCCCTGTGTTCTATGATTTTATTAATGGTTATGGCTTAAGAGTAGCCGTTTTGGCTCTACCTCAAAAAAAAAAAAAAAAAAGTAAACAGTTATTGATTTGACAATATTTTAAATGCGTGATTTGACAAAGTGTCGTCGGATTTATCCTCCGATGGCAACATAGTAGGAAAACTGTGCTTATAGTAATTATGTTACGTCGTAATCGGGTTACATATCGAGTTATCTTTCCGTTATGTTACCGCTATGTCAAAGCAAATGGAGTAGCCAGTAGAGCACTCTTTGCTTTTGCTAGTTGGTGCTTGTTAGAATACATGTCTTCTGTAGAGGTTTCTGATATTATTTCGGAAAATACTTTAAATGCTTATTGTAATCAGGGGTTTAGGCTCAATGTCCCCCCCCCCCCCTATTGTATTCAATAATTTCATTAATCAAGGATTGAGGGCAGCCGCACCAGCCCTTTATTAAAAAAAAAAAAACGTGAATGAAAACTAAAGAAGGAACATGGTTATATGATGAATTTTATGAAAAAAAAATGAAAAAATTAAATTTCCAAATTGAAAATTACCACTAGAAAGGTATGAATGGTCCTTACAATCATAATGGTAGGAAAAAGAAGAAGTAAATGGATAACTCTAGAAAAGGTTTATCATAGATGCACACCGCACTACATAGCTACTAGTGCTAAAGTACTATTAGAAGTTGGTGAGTTCTTTCCGTATAAGAGAAGGTACATGCATATTGCATGTATGTTTTGTGATATCATCATCCATCGAATTACCACCCAACTTTTCCTAAAACGTCGGTATGATTATCCCCTTGAAAAACAATATGAACTCGATCATTCCTTTTGCCATCTCAGTGGTTTGAAATGGGCCATTTGATCGAGCTAGCTGTCATAGGCAGGACTCATGTACCTGCTGGGCAACAACTCATATGAAGTGTGACATTTCATAAATCATTGATCACACAACTATCTGGTGTTTGCAGTTCTTGGATTTCTTACTTGAAACTGGTTTGGTTTTTGGGGTGCGCAATGATTCATATCTAGACCATAATATAGGGGAAAAAGATAACGTCTTGGATTGAACGAGCTAGATCGAGATGTGTTTACGCGTTTTGATTTGTATGTATTCACCAAATATATGGAAAATATTTAATTGAAAAATAAAATTATGGAAAAGATTTAATTGAATTGTGGATAAGGCTAGATGCATTTTCAAGTGGAATGGAGGAGTAGCTACAAGTCAAATTTCATACTAATAAATTAAGAGAATCGGCTGGGTTTCCTTTTTGTAAGTTCACTGTTGGAGTTGACAACCCCACATTTTAATCATGCACTACCCACTACCCACCACGCATATGAAAGCTATCGCCTAGCGGGTTTTAGGGTTTGAGCATGAAGCCATGAAGAGTGTCTTTAAAAGGGAGGTGGGATCATTAAGTTTGTTTGGCCGCCCAATTATTTTTTATCATGGTTGCAACTTAAAAAAAAAAAAAAAAAAAACTTAATTTTTCACATACAAAACATGAGGTATTTTGGTTACTAGTTATTACGCATCTAGATTTTGATTGGTGAAAAAATGTCACGAGACATAGCCGCTTCATTGAAGACTTTTTCATTAAAAATAAAATAAAATTCCCTAGTATGCATGTAGGAAGCAAGGTGTAGGGTTGACAGCCGGAAGGGTTGATGGTACAATGCAACCGACTTTAGAGCAAGTGCACCCGTAGTCAAGAAAAGGCAAAGTCGAGAAGTCAAGAATTCGACCAGTCAAGTTACTATTTACTGCCACTGGACATAGGTTTGCACCCGTTTTTTTCTTGCCCGGTCAACACTGTTCACCTTTTTACTGTTTACTTACTGTTCACTGCTTTTCACTGTTTACCTTTTTACTTTAACTTTACTGTTCATCGGAATTTTAAACATTTTTCATCCACTAGACATTTTACTGTTCATTTCACTGTTACTGCTTATTTACTGTTCATCAATATTAATTCCCTAGCCGTCAGATCTGCAGAACACTTTTTAATCCAACGTCCCATTTTATTTGACCGTTGGGTTCAAAATCCCAAACCAGCCAAAATCCCATGACGTCACCCACGTTGCCTTCCTTCCGTGCTGGCAGCTTGCCTTGCTTGGGCAAGAAAAATGTCAAGAGCTTGCCCATTTTTTTGACTTGGGGCAGGGAAAGGCAAAACTTGCCCAGCTATATTTGGACCGGTGGAAGCTTGATTCTCTCCATGACTGGTCAACACATCATCATTCTCTCACTTTGCCCGGGCAAAAGAGCACCGGTGGACTTGCTCTTAGAGCAAAGAGGGTCATCGATTTATGGCGCTGTACAAATGATTTTCTTCCATTAAACTAAAGTGTTTACCCCCTTAGTTCTTCTTCGTGAAAAATAGAGGCAAATTTGAGTTGTTGATAGAATGCAAGATCTAAATTTGAAAGATTTTTCATTTTTCCCCTAAAAAAAAAAAAAAAAAAAAAAAGATCATGAATCCCTCACTTATGTGTATAAATTATTCATCACCCTAGAAATTAAACGCTCCTCAAAATAACTGAAGATCGAATTAAATCTTTGTTGTAGTAGCTCCCACCCCCTTTATGTACGTCTCAGTTCCTTAAATTTCCTTCCTATTTATGCAGCTAGCTAGCACTAGCTACTCTAAGAGCAGATGCACCGGAAGGGTAATTGGGTGACCAATTGCTCACAAAGCCCAGATTGATCGATGCACCGGTCCAAAATTAGTTGACTAATTGATGGGGCCCACGCAGTCAGGTGATTGGGTGACCAATTCTCGGTCACTCTCTAGGTCGGGCAATTTGTAGGGCCCACAGTGCAATAGTGGGTCCATTCTCCAGAAATTGGCTTTAATTTTGGAAAAAAAACTGTTTGAGAGGAGAGTCGAACATTGTACCCGTTAGACAAGTTGACAATAAAACCTTTAAACACTGAGGCAAACACTTGATCTGATCAATGTTTCAACAATAAAATATTTATTTACGCCAACTTTTTTGATTCGTATTAAATATTGTTAATTATTTTGTCAAATGTTACCATTCAAATTATCATAAATATTTTGTCATTATTAAATGGATGTATTAATTAGTGTACCATTATTATCATTTAAAAATAACTAATAAAATCCTTTCAAAAAAAAAAATAATAACTAATAAAATCAAAATGTAAGCTTAATTTCATTCATAAATAATTAGATTGATTAATTAATATTGGATTGGCAGGCAAATTGCCTTCTATTGGTGCATTGTGCAAACCAAAGGTAATTGCCGATTTTAGATGAATAGTGAATTGACAGTACCAATTTAAGGGGGTGTATTGTATTTGGATTTATGCAGACTTTTTTTAAATGACAGATTTTTTGAAAAGTCCACAGACTCTTTAAAAAGTTGATAGACTGCTATGGATTTCTTAAAACTATTGATTTTAGCAACAGACTTTTATTGATTCATGAAAATCTATATACTTTATTATGAATGACTTCTACAGATTTCTTAGCATGTACAAAATATAAAAACAAAAAAACAAAACAAATGCAGCCCAAACACAAAACAAGATAATAACTCGTTGTCTCTTCAATGCTCAAGTATCTTCTAATAGAAATTGACTCAAATGAATGATCGTTAGTCTGTCTAGCGAGTTTGTTCTCATTCCTAATCTTCCAACAACATAAATATGCAATATAGATCATTTGATGTTTATGGTTAATTATTCTCATCAATTTTGTTTTCGCCGATTAACATATATTGTAGCAAATATTGGTCAATGTCTTGATCTATAATCAATCAATTGAAATTCAATTGTTCAACCTTTCTTTGAACCATAGTATAAATTCAAATTAATGAGAATAATTAATTAATAAGATAAAGTTTAGTATGTCATAGCAACACTATGGTCTTAGGGGTAGACCACAATATTTGGGTTTTAGGGTTTCATAAATCATTTTTATTGCTATTAGGGTTTGAAGTATCACAATTAAAAAAAAAAAAAACAAAACAAAAATCACATTCAAGAACTACAATGAACATGTTAGGTATCAAAAAACGTTGATATCATAAAAGATTAGAGAAAAAACAAAAAATTAAGAAAGAGAGACGATGAAGGACCAACTTCTTCGTGCGTAGAGAGAAGAACTTTGATAGACCTTTTTTTTTTTTTTTAAGAGGAAACTTTGATAGACTTTTTCAAATCTTTGGTCTGGAGGCTGGAAAATTATTGGAGTTTGGTATGTATAATTAACACTACAAAGTCCATGATTATCTATGATTTTCTAATTCCATAAGTATGAATGATATTTTGAATACCTCTGTACTTTTATTCATTTTTAAAAGTCCTAATTGAATACCCCTAGATTTTGGAGGAATTCATGAAGTCTTTAAAAATCCTAATTGAATACCCCAAGACTTTCATGGACTGTTAAAAGTCTATATTGAATACACCCAGACTTTTAAATTCCATAGATTTCTTTTAAAGTTCCACTAATTCCATATACAATACACCCCCCTTAGTTGGCAAATTAGCAATTGCCCTTGGTTCATGGGTGCATTTGCTCTAATAATCAAACACCTCCACAATAATCGAACAGTAATAAAGCTAACTAGCTTGGTCTTTAGCTGTATATACAATTACTGAGATCGATCTGCTCCTCGATTTAGTTGTTGAACACTATGAATGCTTCTGTAGATTGCAGTCGCACACATTCCTTTCAAATCGAGCTCCCTCAATAAATTAGCCGATCGATCTTTTGTACTTTTTGATAAAGACTGGATCGATATAGATCACTGCTCCCCAGCTAGCTCTATACCCCACACCATTCATGAAAATTTCAAGCTCCAAACAGATCGGACATTCATAACTGCCTTGATCCCATATATATCTATGTGCTCCAAGCAGCTGCCACATTGGCATTGCCTCTGAAAAACTAAGCACAGAGGCTTCCACGCGTTCTTTTATATAAGCACACACATCTATATATTGACCTAATTTGTTTGCTCACCATACGTGTACGAGAGATCTCATGATCGATCATGGTCGTATATTCATTGATACCAGAAGGAACTGGCAGTGGTCCGTTGAATTTAATGAGAGTGCGAACTACTCTGATATCGACGTCCATTCTAGAAGGTGCGGATCTGTTATGGTTTTGCATATCCGAAGATCGATATGCATCCATATTACTGGAAACCAACGCTTTCAGTCGTAGTACTGCTGCTACTGTATCCATCAGCAGCAGCATTCAAGTTTCGAATTCAGAAGTTTCTTATGAGAAATTGCTGGTACTGGCCTGCAGAACGACGCTTATGATCGTAATCACGTGCTTGAATCAGGGCTACTTCATTTAGAGAGAGAAGGATTGATAAAGACGGTTCGCACTAATTAGGAGAGTACAATAGTTTGAATTTATGTCATCTTTATACTTAAAGAGAGAGAGAGAGAGAGAGAGAGAGAGAGAGAGAGAGAGAGAGAGAGAGAGAGAGAGAGAGAGAGAGAGAGAGAGAGAGAGAGAGAGAGATTAATAATAAATTAATAACCCGTTTATGTAGGTTTTTGAAATTTCATCAAATAGTTGAATCGATTACGAACAGCTGCCGTATGTAATAATTTTTCAACACGAGAAAGTCTTGCGTAAGGCATGCGTAAAGGACACGTGGTAGGGCTGCCCAATTAGGTTTTTAGCACGGGGATATTTTGGGTATTTCACTTTTAAAGCATGGGCAGTTTCGGAATACATGTAAAATTTAGTGGGTTTTGATTAAGCAGCCGCACGGCCACGTGGTGCGGCTGCCGTATGTATGAATTTTTCAACACATAATCCATGAGTTACTTGGGCTCCACTTCTAACTGACTATACACACGTACTTCACGTTATGTAATTGCAGCATGTAACAACATATGCTACTCACTTACACTCTATTTGTAGAAAGCTTATTAGTAACAAAAGATTACATAAATTTGACATCGTCGACTCACCAGGCAACAATTATTGAGCAATTATGTGTCATCTCAATTCGTGTACTTAAAGAAAGGTCGATAAATATAAGAGATAGAGACATTACATATATCTCTTGGTCTTAAGTTTTCCTTAATTAGTCTACCAGGAAGACCTTATTGAGATTTGGAAAGTACGACAGTGGAACTTTTCATACTGAGATTGAGGTATAAGAAAATTTTTACACTTTAATACAATATGAAGTGACACATAACTAAATTTCAGACATATCACATCTTTAACTTTTTTAATCAAAGAAAAATAATTCATCAATATTTAAAAACCGGAGATTTTAATGACACGCCATATATAACTTTGAGCCTTCAAGGATATAAAGTTATAAACATAGTCATCACACAAAATATCTGAGGTTCAATGCATGTAACCTTACATTTGTTATGAAGAATGTGATGAAAGAAATGGGTATATCTTCATCCCTTATAAAAGGGACCCTAAATGTCAGACAATTTAGTATACAAAAATGTATTTTAATGTTTTGTTTTTAATTTTTAATTTTTAATTTTCTCTTCAAATGTCTAATTATGAGTTGTGGGGAGATAGGGATCGTAGCAGTTATAGAAGTTCATGGCATGTGCCCCAATAATGATAACCTCACAACAACCAACCAAAGGGAAAGATCTTTCAAGTTTCATATATCGCATTCCATGATTATTATGAATCCCATATTTTAATTTATTGGGCAACTGATTATCTCTCATAAGTTTCCTCTCATGCATGCTTCACCATGTGACTTTACCTGCTTGTAGTGGCAAATAAAGTGTTTGCTTATAAGACAAATTAGTTTTGATTATGCTCTAAATTATTTGCTTCAATTAGTTGCTTATAGTGAATTCAGGTTCAATTTTACTATACTCCGTATGATATACTTTTAGCAACAAATTTACCATCATAGTTTAGTGCTATTGCTTCCGACAATGTACATGGTGCGCGGGTGACAAAGCCATAGTGTTTGATCATTTCCCCTATATTTTGAGATGCTCCTGTCCAGATAGCAAAGTTGCTCATAATAAATTTAACTTCAAGTCGTTATCTTTCAATTTAACAATCAATTCTTTTCAGTCGATCTACTCGAGTGGTTTTTTTTATTTTTTTTCTATTTCCTCGTATGTTTGGAGAGTTAGTCTGATATTGTAAAGGAGCTAGCATTTTACCGTAAATAAGTAAGAGTGGAACGGAGACAATTAATCACTTATACTCTTCACTTTACACATAGCTCAATTTATACATTTTTCCGTCGTATTGAATTTTCTATTTTAGTAACCTAATTTAATTTTGTTGAACTACAACTACACAAATCAAAAGTACAAATTACATGTACAATATTTATAAGTATCTGATATACGATTATGTGCACATACGGATATAAAGACAAACTATGATCCTCAAATCATAACCAGTTATGATTATGTCAGTGTATGCAGCCCTAGGGTTTGGACATGTTAGGCCGAGTAATTTAGCTAAAACGCTAAACCCATCATTGGAGTCTCTTCTTTTGGATGATATGTTCATACTTTTGGCCTAGCTTTCCCACCAAATGGTGGAAAGGATGATAAATAAATCTTTCTCTGTTCTTCATCAAATGCTTATGAAACCCACAGCTGTGTAATTAAGAGCCTACCTAAAAAATGTTTATCAAAAAGTTCTCATTGATTATTGCCAACTATGATATCCAGTTCTTTTGCAACATTAAAGCTTATCCACCACATAGCCTCAATTATGCTAACTAATGTTGGTCCTTGACCTTTTTACAATTTGCGAAAAAAAGAAGAAGAAAGATTCAAATTTGAGAAGTAAACATAAAATCAAAATACTGGTCAATTATTTGTTGGAATAGCTCAATAGCTTCGTGTAATATGATTTTTGAACTATTAATTCATAAATGAAGAAGGAATCCTGTATAAGAGATTCCAATGTGCATGAATATCTTTTTAAAATGCAGGCAACCGAGGTTGATCGATCTGAAGGTTTAATTTTTGCCTTAAAGAAGATCTAAGCAGATATGAAGCCCTACACTTTTGCTAAACTACGGTTTTCAGAAGATCAACTTGTTAAGTGTGTGTGGATCTATCATGTGGGGGTGTCCAACATTCATGTGCAAACTCTGTTGTTTGCACAATTGAAACTTATTGTGTTGGTGCTCAATAATACTGAAGATGTGAGACATCTCCTAGATAAAAAGGGAAATTGCTTTTTGTAGTACACAAAATAATTTTAAGGGTTTCTGTCAATTTACTATAATTCTAGGGTCATTTATCCCACTTACCGTATTAAGTTTTTTTAATTCTCCATTACCCATAAAGACTCTAATAAGGTCTTCCCTTATATCCAATATTTTTTTTAGACTATTTTACCCTCACCCCTTTGTTATATATATATATATATATATATATATATATATATATATATATATATATATATAGAGAGAGAGAGAGAGAAGCCATAGGCGACTTCACCGGAGTCCCGTAACCGGTCGCCACCCACCAGACTTCTCTGAAAACCTCACCCAAGGTCTCCAAAGAGGTCGTCGGAGATCTCATAAGTCGTCGGGAAGATTTATTGCCCCCCAATAGACCTTTATTGGAGGGCAATAAAAGTTTATGAAACCGTGTCGGAAGTCTCCAAATAGGTTGTCGAAGATCTCATTTGGGGCCGGAAAGGTTTATTGCCCTATAGTAGACCTTTATTGCCCTCCAATAGAACTTTTGGTTGCTGGAATGAGAACTAATCTCTCTAAAATTAGACAAATAAAACTTTGATTAAGGAAAAAAATGAAGAGATTACATCAATTCAAAACATTTATTGCCCCACAATAGACCTTTAACAGACCTCTATTGCCCCCCGATAAAAAAAAAAATTTCTTTCCTTTTGGGCCTTCTGCCCCCATTTTACCAATTTTTTTTTTGATTTGGGCACGCACGTTTTCTCCCTTCTCATCTTCCTTCTTCGTCGGTTGCAGTCTTGCAGACCTAGCCGACACTCAGTAGCTAAACAACCGAACCAAACCATTTAGCAATCAAACTATTAACATGGAAATTCAACTTAACCTTCTTAAATCTCCACTCTAATCATGTAATTCAAACTATTGGTCTAGTGTTTTGAAAGCTTTGACACAAATCAAACATGAAAACTGAGCTCATAACTAGGCCAAAAAAACTGAAAAAGATTCCAAGTTTTTTGGTTTTCATAATCACAATCAGAAGAGTGTTGGAACAGAGAAAGGTACCTCCAGCGGGAGTTTGAGCAACAGAAGCAGCCGGCAGAAAGAGAGAGAGAAGAAGAAGTCGGCGCCAGCAAAGAGAGAGAGACGAAGAAGTCGGTGCCGGTAGAGAGAAGGAGAGAGAGAGAGAAGAATAAGAAGTCGACGCCGGTAGAGAGAGAGAGAATAAGAAGTAGTCGGCAGAGAGAGAGAGAGAGAGAGAGATGATGAGAGAGTGTGAGTGACAATTTAGAGCCCAAAATCGTCATTTAACTGTTAAATTGGATCAGTAAGAATAAATTTTTTTTATTGGTGTAAGTGGGCTAATTTTATCTCATTTTGGTGATATGGGTCAAGGACCCTAATTTTAAATTAAATTACATGGTGGAGTTAAAAAGAACATAACATACAACATTTACGATTAACATTGTTTCAATACTTCAGTTTCTATAACTAGTTGATGTTAGAAAATAAACGATCCAGAAATTACAAATGTCGTTATTCTGTTTGTCTAAAATTTTAAAATGCAAACTCGTGTTCTTCAATGTAGCAATATAATCAATATTCAGGGAGAAAACCGCCATGTTTTTGGATCAAAAGACTCTTCTGTCTAATCAAGACTCAAGAACATCACATATGAAGGACAACCCATATGCCTTTGCCTTAGCACAAGTCAGGTGCATTGGGAATCCCTTTCCCAAGATTATAATGATAATAATCTCTTTAGTCTACAAAAACTAAATAGATAAAGTCAAAAGCCAAAATGGGGTAGCTAGGTTTGTGCTGGTCAGTGGTCACATTGGAAACCTTCATTATAAAATTAAAGCTCACCAAAACATAATCCTTTGCTACATTATACATTTGTATTTTATTTCCAAATCAAATCCCATAGGAACTTAAATCTATTCATGGAGTATGGTCAAAGGCAGGTGAGCCCTTTAAAAACCCTAATAATATAAGTGAAGAGGGTTCTCTTATTGGCAACAATGACCTTAGCATGTATCGTGTTCCAGCAACGGCTACTTCCCACGTGGATTTTTGTGTATGGGTGTGGCGGATACACAATTGACATCTTATATAGTGGGTGCAAAAACTAATATAGAAGAAGGAGGAAAAATGATTAGGTTGCTAGTTGCTAGTTTGCTACCATTTGCACTTGTTTCCAATTCTTCTACTATGTCCTCAAGCACAAGAGCATGATCTTTGGCTTATGCATGAGATGGAAGGAGGCTCAATTTTATACATTATAGTTATATAACAATGTTAGGGTGATGGTAAGTAAAATTTGAAGGCTCTAACTTTAATATTCTATATTTTTATAGAGTTCAGGTGTCAGACGCAACATGCACATAAAATTCACATTACTTGACATATAATTTATTTCTGAATTTGGCTAGAATAAACCCAACATGGCAAGCAAAGTAGACAAGAGGAAACCTAGTAATACAAATAAAAACCTACTAGCTAGACGTAAGACTTTCCGTACTACATGCCCAAGATTTCTTATCAAACTTAATTAGCTTCATTTTCAAGCCATACTAACTTGAATATATGTACAAGTCTTTTGACCAAATTCAGAAGAAGAAAAATGTAACTATTTTTGAAACTTGAGAAATAGATATGATACTGAAACTTGAAAGCATGCTGTACATATTATTACTCAATCAATTTATCATAATACTTAATTTATCAAAAAATAAATATAACTCTGTAAGTTTAAAAAACATGGTATTATGAAGAAGTCTAATAATTTGATCTATCTATCATGTTGTTCCATAAGAGTAACAAAGATGTTTAAAATGGTAAAATGAAAGAGTTAACTAGAGAACAAAATAAAATCGAACGATTGAAATTGGGAAACTATGTTGAACAATATAATAGAAGAATTTGTGCAGTAAATTAATTTCTTAAGCTTACCGAGTTACCGTCTTAGTTAAAAAAAATACATGTAATTATCACTAGTATCATTTTTGGTTGGGTTTTTTGCACCAACAGTGTCTGGAGACTTGGGTGACTGACAATATGATACCCGAACTTACAAAGTTATCAAAGTAATACCAGACTCAATTTTTCTTATCAACGTAGTACCTGCGGTCATTTTCCGTCACGTCTCCGTTAATCCTGACCACGTGCGACGCACGTGAGTCACAAAATAAGGGCAAGAATGACATTTTCACTCCAAAAATCCCAATCCAATACATTCTCCAAAAAAAAAATCCCAATCCAATCGTCATGCATCCCCATTAGAACTTTTCTGAGCATGAAATTCAAAGAAACCTATTTATTATGATCTTCTTCATCTTTTAGAATTTGGATTTGGATTTGGATTGTTCAGAAATATATCAAAGGTAATAAAAATTTCATTTGGATTTGGATGCTAAACTATGGTAATCTCTCTCCTCTCGAAACTCCATCTCCAAATCCAGATTAGCCACCACCGCCACCTCCTCCACCAGCACTTCTTCCCAGTTGAATCAAACCCTCCAACCCAATCACCATCTTCCTCTCCTCCCCCCACCGCCGCGTCATCCCCATCACTGTCTCGGTCTCCGTCACCGCTGCACTTATCATCACCTCCGCCGCTGCATTTTTACTCTACCGCCGGCGCCGGAAGCTCGACCTCACTTCGGCTGACGACAAGGCCTCCATAATTGACAGCCCGATCATTGAATTCCAAGACACCAAGTTTCTCTCACTCATCTTCTCAAACACCTTAACTGAATCTCCAACAAACCAGATTTCTCATCACCGCAATTAATGCATTCACCACATACACATCCAAAGCCAACCCCATCTTCACAACCATCCCATGAACCCCCTGCCCCAAACCCACATCCAAAAGCCCACCACAGGCCTTGATCACATAAGGCATTGTAAAATTATCGGGTTTAACCTCCGGCGCTTATCAACTTAATAAAGGTACCAGGTCGATCTCGATCTAGCTCGAGTTAGGCTCAAGTCTCTATGCCACCTCCAGACAGCAGCTATTCCGACAAGGAAGGAGGCCGAGATTTGTGGGATTAAACTGGGTGTTGTGCTGTTGTGTGAGGAGCCCAAAGTAGTGAGGAGTTTTATGGGGCAACGAGATTTGCAGGTGCGGCAGAGAGGATGATGAATGTGTAACTGGGTTTTGGATTTGATCTGTTTCAAGGAAGAGGATGATGAGAATAAGAGAGAAAATTTAACAAATTGAGGGCAAATCAGTCTTTTCTGCCTCATTTAACTAGTCACGTGTGTCGCACTTGGTCAGGATTAACGGAGACGTGACGGAAAATGACTGCAGGTACTACGTTGATAAGAAAAATTGAGTCTGGGTATTACTTTGATACAGCCGTGTTCCCCATGGTCAGCTGCTGACCAGGGGAACACTACTGTACTTTGATAACTTTGTAAGTTCAGGTATCATATTGTCAGTCATCCAAGTCTTCAGACACTGTTGGTGAAAAAAATCCTTTTTGGTTTTTGAAGAAATCAATTTTGCCTTGAAAGTTGAAACGAGCTTTGAGTCAGCCTGACAAACAACATAGGCCTAGGCTAGTAAGCAGGGAAGACTCACGTGCCACATGGGACAATTAAAAATCACCAATTTTTAATAATTATGCATGTTATTCCAAAAAATTACCTTATACCTTACTCAACCAGTCCCAGCCGGTGGCCGGTGGATCCAACTATCTCCGATTACTATAATAATAACAAGACGACGCCGCAGAAGCAGAAGCAGAAGCAGAAGAAAAAAACAGTGTGAACCGCGAGCAGAAAAAGCAGAAGACACCAACTGAAAAAGGACTTTCATCTGGGTTTGAGCCGAAACCCAGTTAACGAGGATCGTAATTAAGCACTTAATTTACATAGGGGCTTTTTCTAATTACGTCATTAAGAAATCCTACGTCAAAGGGTTTTACATCCATGCAGAGGATTTTTTTTTTTTTTTACTGTGTTGTTAATGGCGGGTTGCCGACGAAGGAGGAGTTGACTAATGCCTTCCCATTACTTGGTTTGAATGTTACGACGAGATTGTTATTACGGAGGGTGTAACGGCGTTAGGGTTTCGAGGAGGTGCACGTGAGTTTCAAAGTCTGTCAGAGCTACGGTTTCAACGACACTGTCAATTGTCAAATCACTACTTTTTTGACAAACGTTTTTACCCTTTTTCAGAATTTTTTTTTTTTTTTAAAAGAAAAAAGAAAGAAGCTGCGGGCATTATTTGTTCTTTTCGTTCTTGTAGAAAAAAAACCCAGTCGGGCTTATCTCCAATAATGAATTTGGAGATGCTGTAACTATGGTCACGGCCCCATGGGATCTGACATTTTGGGAGAGGTACAGGAATATGGATATAGTTAGGTTTTCATCTTTGTTTTAATATTATATAGCTCTTTGTTGTTTAAACTCGAGTGGAAGGAGCCAAATCAAGTTTAAGAGTACGAGTCGACCTCAAGTTTCGGAAATGTGCATGTAAGTATTTCTCATTCTGATTTATTGTCGAACAGTAATAGTATTGTTCAGTTTGAAAGTAGTAACAAAAACAAATAATTTCACTTTGATATAGAGGGCAGCTGCACTCTTATGATTTGCATGCATGTTTGATAAGAAAATCAGATTTTTCTCTCTAATTGTCGTTACACTCCACTTTACGACCTCGATGTTTCATTTTGCACGTCCATAACACTTTGGAAACTATTTTTATTTTTATAAAAAAAAAATCAATAAAATAAAAAATAATATAGTCATACATACATTTATATCAAACACACGGACAGATGTAGCAACACTTAATTAAGTGCTTCTCCAATTATTTTTTTTATTGCAAAAAAGATATTCATATTGTCATCTAAGACATGAATTACTCTGAGTCTCTGATTATATGAGTGTAAATATGATATTTTGTCCTTTACTAGTTTTTTTATTTTTTATTTTAGTAAATGGCTGGTGCAGCTACCATCAAGTTTTGATTAATGAAACTGTTGAATACAAAGGGGGAACATTGAGTCCAAACCCCTTATTACAATAAGCACTTAGAGTACATCCCGAAATGATATCAAGAGTCCCTATCAAATATATGTATTCAAACAAACATCAATTAGCAAAGAGGGCACGATTGGGAAATTTGACAAATTTCTTAAATGCATTAATGATCGGCCTAATTCTTTAAAAAAGTAATGAGAAAGCATGTTCAATATTTAAGCACCTCAAAACATCTATGTCACCCCAACTAAATACTTGAATTATACACATCTTTCTGCGCATCAAGATGTCCAAACTCTCATTCTTTAATTAGCCGCTCAAAATTAATTTTCTCTTGCGTGGATAATCAGTTGGGCAAAGTAGACATCGCCCAAACAGAGTAATGTAACGCAATTAGTATTCAACTATTGATTTCAACGTCAAATTAGGTTGACATGCATGTTCATTCTGTTAGAATAAAAGTCTTACATCCTAATCACTTCTCTAAGACGGAACTGTTTAATAATTGCAGCTTGATTTCATAGTCAACCAAATAGGGCCCTAAGACTTGCTTTGGCACTTAATTAGCATGCCAAAACATAACCATCTGCACCTAATATCTATCAAAATATTAGTTTATTGAAGAATTGTATATGCAAAATTTAGCGGATTGGTACGATAATAAATGAAAACATAAAAAGTTAATATGAGAAAATTTAAAAAAACCGCATTTGTTTATGTTATATTAAAAAGTCAATATGTATCTTTGTTATTTGGTTCGATACTTTGACAAGACCACACGTTGTTATTTTGGAAGAAAATTATGTAATTTAAATGATGTTGTACAATGTGTAAAAAATAGTCGAACTTAATTCAACGATCTCATTGCTAGTAATCTTCAACAATATTTTTTTTTTTTTTAAATTCCAGTTTGTTTGTTACAATCTATGCGGCCGCTAGTGTTATACTCTTCAATTGAACTGTTGATGTTGAGCTTGACAAATGCATTGCTAGACTAGCCACATTTACACTAAGGGTGCTTCTAGTTGGACATTCAAATTTGATATTTGGATCTCTCATATTTATGAAACCTCCAATTTACTTTTTTGAATACTTAAAAGCTTAAGTACATCTCCTCAATTTTACCGCAACACCCTTAAACAATTAAATTTGTATTTTCAACAATTTGCTATTTTTTTATTTTTTTGCCTCTATCAATTCAATTACGAAAAATTTTGTGAGGAGTTGTCTACATCTTATGTGTACTTTCAGTGACAAAACCAAAAAGTGATTCTTGAGGGGCTGAACTAGTAGACAATTATAAAGATTTTTTTTGTTAATCCAGATCATAGTTTTTTTGTTTGTTTTGAAATATGGATGGTTCTGAAAAAGACTTTGGTACGTTCTCAAATAAATAATATATATCGATTAAATGTAATTAAAAGGGGTTGAACTTGGATCTTAATTTCCTTTTATTCATATATTTTTTTTTTGAATCAAGGAAAATTTATATTCGTCATAAGGCAGAATAAGCCGTTACATAACCTTCCGCTGTCATTTAAGGCCATAGACAGACAAGAAGCTAGTGGTAGTACCCACAAGTGGTACGTACGTACATATAGTTCTACTCATTATACATTCAAATACGTAGAGGTAGCGGAAACTCTCATTTGGTACTACTCTAGAGGCACTAGAGATACATAGAGTGCACACCAGTGCTTAGCTTCCTAAATATAAGGAATTTATTGTAATTAAACAAACTAAAAACATAGGAATTGGCCTAGGGCAAACACCCCAGCTCATCATAGAAGCCCAAAGAGGATAGCCCCAGGAAAAGAGGCTCAAACTCAGCCCAGCAAAAATTGGCTTGGCCCAAGCCCAAACTTCATCTTCCACACCAACTGGCCGCGTGTACAGCACCGGTGCAGATCCATTGGTCTCCTCCGCCGCGCCCCAATGCCATCCCGACGACCCCTGCTGCCACGTCCTAAGTCGCAAAGCCCCACGCCGAGCAGCGCCGCTACAGGACCTCCTGCACCACGTCGTGCTCTCCGATCCAGGATCCTTCACCGCCGCCCAGTCCCCTCCGACTCGCCCGACCTAGAAGTCCCTCAATGAGGCACCATCCCTGTACACACAACCACTGCATGGAAGACCTGTCGTTCGGACTCATCGCCAAACTCATCCAGCCCAAACACCAAGCCAAACCCTCTCTAAGAAGCTCTCAGAGTCTCAGGCACATCCAGATTTCCCGTCCGGCAGTAGCCTCTTATCGGCGAGGCAAACCCACGCCGACCATGAGCGCCGCAAGACGAGAAGAAATTTGCAACCCTAGACGTCGAGCAGTCCGAGTTTGTTGGAGCAACAAGAAAACCCCCTTTTAAAGGAATATCACGTCCAACAATCAATGAATTAGTAAAACTACACCAAAATATTCAATGAATTTAGTTTAGGGAAATTTCAAATCAAATTATTTTAAATTTACTTTTGTTTAAATGATGGAGTCATGTATATAAATTAATTTTTTTTACTTAATTTTTTTAGATAAATTATAAAATTATA
Source organism: Rosa rugosa (assembly GCF_958449725.1). Taxonomy (NCBI): domain Eukaryota; kingdom Viridiplantae; phylum Streptophyta; class Magnoliopsida; order Rosales; family Rosaceae; genus Rosa; species Rosa rugosa. Next base: position 19,323,135 of record NC_084820.1, on the reverse strand, counting down.
TAGGTAATACAAGGAAATTTTAAAGAAAAAAAAAACAATTTAATCTAATATTATATTAATGCAATTTTCTAAAAGAAAAATTGAATGTTATATTAATGGAGGAGGTAATAAGAGTATTATATATATATATATGTTTTTCTCCTTAATTGTCTTTTTATACGAATTGACAGAGTTTATTGTCAATTGAAAAAAAATAGAGATTCAAATATTAAATTTGGAGGTCCAATTAGAACCACTCTTACACTAATTATATTATTCGATTCATGACTCTATAATCTAAGCGAAGAGAATTTAAGTGTAATACTGTAATTATAATTATAATTTAGGGAGTCACTGATCTAGTCTCTATAAAGAAATGAAACAAAAGCCATTTTATTCACAAATCAAAATGAACTTGAAAAAAGAAAAAAGAAAAAGGAATTACTATCATAATTCATAAATCCATAAGCAACAAAAACCTTTCAATTACATGGGGCTGGGATTTGTTGATTTTGTGCAGCTTTCCTGTTCCAACACTGTTCTTTTCTCTGTACTTCTAGGGATCGATGGAATAACATTAAACAATCCCCCCATAATTTGCCAAAATGACCATTTAACCCTCATTCTCTCATTAATACTCCTACAGTCCTACCCCGACCCATACCCATCATTCGCAACGGACCCAGACCCCACCAAACCACAACGGATAGGACCAGACCCCAGTACCACAGTACCAGACCGGACCAGAGACTAGGGTTTGGTTGCAGCTCCGGCCTTCCACCCTGTACCACTGTACGCTTTCACAAAAAACACTGAGACAGTCCCTCATGTCAGTTATAGGTCTCAGAACTAATTCATGCAAATAACCACACTGTTACCAAGTTGGCCAAAAAATTAATCGGATTAATATTCATTGAGCATAATTTCTTACCATCACTAACAGATTGGGTGAATTGACCGACCAAACACATATTTTTCATTCAGGAAAGAAAGTTAAAAGATTAATCTCTGTTATTATAAATGGAAGCCACATTTTGGTGTCAAATGCTTCACTAAATTTTAGATTGTCATATATGTCATTTGAATAAAATGAATTTATTTCATATAAAAGTCATCCAAAATGTAATTATGGTAAAATAATAAAATTAAATAATACAAAATTAGAAAAGAAAAAAAAAGTGTGTCAAAAACAAAATTTCAATTTAGAAATTGCTCGGAGCAGTCTCCTAGCGTTTATTCTCTTAATGCTGTAATTTGAGACAAAAAAGACAAGAAATTCCTCTTGTATTACTCGAAATATCGCACGGTATAATGCTAGTAATAATAATAATAATAATAACATAGAATAAGGCCAAAGTCATTAAATCGTCTTAAACAAATAACGGTCAGTATGATTTTTTTTTGAGTAATGCCACGGGGGCGGAACAATATATTCATCACAAGCCAGAATAGGCCGTTACATACCCTTTCGCTGTTATTTATAGACAGACAACTGTTATTTATAGACAGACAAGAAACTAGTGGTAGTATCCACAAGTGGTACGTACATATAATCCTACTCATTGTACATTCAAATGCGTAGAGATAGCGGATATCCTCATTCGGTACTACTCCAAAGAAGCTAAAGAGACATTGGGTGCACATTTGTGCTTAGGTTCCTAAATACAAGGAATTTATTGTAAAAGACAAGCTAAAAACATAGTAAAGGCCTAGGGCAACAACCCTAGCCCAAATAGCAGGCCCAAGAAGCATTCAAAGGTATAGTCCAACTCCAGAGCCCATCAAGCTGGTCTGGCCCCAGCCCACCATCCTCGACGACATGTCGTACACCATCATCCAAGCACTCCTGATGACATGTCGTACGCCACAAACCACAGCAGCTGCTTGATCCGCTTTGCCACGACCGGTGCCATTTCGATCTACGCTGCCGCAACATCTTACCGCTTCAGCCCAAACCGCTGCCCCACAGGCTGCCATAGCTCACTCCAGATCACGCCACCACAACTCACGCGCTCCTCACGCCGTCCGAAATCCCGCTGGTCTAGATCAGCACACCACGCCGCTGGTTAAGATGCGGCCAGAAAAACCCAAACCTAGCCGTCCAGAAACTATCCGAAGCGCACCACCCATGGACGATCCTCGGGCGAAATCGGAACGAATGCCCGTCTGGCAGCAAACCCTAAGGACGGCGAGGCCGGAGGCCCGCACCGGTATGGGTGCCGCCGGACGAGATCGAATATTGAAGGGAAAAAACCGGACTTTGGGGGTTTTAGGCCACGTTTTTATCGAGGAAAGAAAGCATCACTTGTTCATTTCCTGCGTTTGGAATGCAAAAGGAAAGGAAATCGTTTTCTGAAGGAATGGAAAATAAGGGGAAAAATGGTTCTTTCCAAATCTCAAATGAATCACTTTCCCTCATTCTTTCATTGCATTTATTACTCACAACATATTATTTTATTACATTATTTACAAACTTTTTAACAATCGGAATGGAAAGTTGTTGGGAAATTTCATTTCCCTTCCTACGAGAAAGACAAAGGAATTTTTTTTTTTCGTGAACCAAATGAGGCCTTAGGGTTTCTCTCTCGAAAAGGAGAGATAACGGTCAGTATGATAATATTGTATGAACAATGAAGATTGTTTTTTCGTGACCCAGAAAAATTAAAAAAAAAAAAAAAAAAATTGGATTTCTGGGGAGGCCGGACTGGGTGGGTGACCATAACGTGGAAACGGGACAGTGATAACCCAATTCCAAGAGGCTCAGTGGGCCCCGTTGACTTGTTACTGTAGATGGGTTAAACAACCTCCACTTGCCAGTCATCCAGAAAAAAAAAAAATGTTAATCCCGATGGAATCCCATACCATCATAATATTAAAAAAATGAAGAAGGAAAAAGTATTATTATTGGTTTTACTAAATAATTGAGAGAGGAGTCTGGACGGAGGGGGCTCTCTATATGAGGGAGAGGGGTGGTGTGGGATTAGAATTTGGCTAAGAAGAGTGAGAGGACTTTTTTCAATAGCTGTGTTCTGTTTTTGGGGTGATTTTGAAGAAAGATAGGGAAAGGACATAGCAACCAGTTTTTCAAGTAGTTATAGACTTATAGAGATAGAGATAGAGATAGAGATAGATAAGCGAGTAAATCCAAATCCTATTAAGGGAAATGGAAACATGGGAAAGACCAAGATGAAAAGGCCATCTGCTTCCAATCCCAATCCTCTTCTTGTTTTGTCTTTTTAACCATCACAATACACCAGTATCTCTATCACCACCCCCATTTCCGGTTCATGCTCTTCTTCCATTTTGCTAAAATCCCAAAATCAGAAACAGAGACAAGGAATCAAAAAATGGTGACTGGGTGGAGAAGGGCCTTCTGCACATCTATCCCTAAAGACAGACACACCAAAGTTGTAACAGAGAAGCAGCAGCAACAATGTGAAAACACCAATAACCAAAGCCCCAAAATCACCAACAAATTCGGTTTCTTCTCATCTTCCTCCTCAAACCCATCCACGCCTCGCCTTCAATCCCAGCCGGTCTCGACTCCAAGCCTCCGCTGCCGAACCACCGCGGCCACAGCACCCAGCACCCCCAATTCTTCCCTCCCCAACAGCCCAAAACTGCAATGCAACGTCCCTCCCACCACCACAACCCCAAAAAAAATCAGCTACAGCCCCAGACTGTTCCACCGATCCAACCCCTCCTCCCCGAAATCGCCTTCCAGCTTCTCCCTCCTCAAATCCACCCTCCGCCTCAACAGAGTAAGCATATCTCTCTTATCTATGTTGACATTATTGTGAAACACACACTTTATATTTCTTCTGTTACCTTTTGTTGATGACGGTTTCTCCTTTTACCTCGTTTTCCAGAGTAGATGCGGAATCTGCTTGCAGAGCGTGAAAAGTGGTCAAGGTACGGCCATTTTCACAGCCGAGTGCTCCCACTCCTTTCACTATCCTTGCGTCGCCACCCATGTCAAGAAGCAACCTCTCATGCTCTGCCCCGTCTGCAACGCCACCTGGAAGGAGCTGCCTCTCCTCGAAACTCTCACTCCTCGCGCCAATACCAAGCCCGAGTCCAAGCTCAGAGACGTCAAGACCAAGCCCTTGAGGGTTTACAACGACGACGAGCCGCTCATGTCGCCGACGTCGTCCGGCGCCAGGTTCAATCCGATTCCCGAGTCCGACGAAAACGAGGAGGAAAACGACGCCGTTGAGTTCCAGGGCTTCTTTGTCAATCCTGATAGGAATAATGTCTGTTCCGGGAATCGGAAGAGTGTGGAGTTTAGTTTGCTGCCTGAATCGGCGGTGGTGGCGGTTGGGAGGAGCTACGAGACTTACGCCGTCGTGTTGAAAGTCAAAGCTCCGCAGCTTGTGGAAGGTAGAACGACGTCGTCGCGAAGGGCGCCGATTGACTTGGTGACGGTGGTCGACGTCAGCGCCAATACCAGCCGCGCCAGGATTCAGGCCACCAAACGCGCGTTGCGGTTGATAATTTCTTCTCTCTCCGACGCCGACAGGCTCTCCATCGTGGCGTTCTCGTCCACCTCCAAGAGGCTGCTGCCGTTGCGGAGGATGACGTCGGCCGGCCGGAGATCGGCGCGTCGGATAGTCGACGCGCTCTGCGGCGTTGGCCAGGGGATGTGTGTCAACGACGCGCTCAAGAAGGCGGCGAAGGTGTTGCAAGACCGCCGGGAGAGGAACCCCGTCGCTAGCATTATGCTGCTCTCGGACGGCGGTGTTTCCGCCAATCAGAAGCGCTCCTCCCCGGTCGTGTCCTCCACGCGCTTCCCCCACCTCGACATCCCCGTCCACACCGTCGGATTAACCGAGACTACCGACGACGCGTTCGCCAAGTGCGTGGGGGGTTTGCTAAGCGTGGTGGTGAAAGACGTCAAGCTCCAGCTCAGCGTCGTAACCGGTTCAGCCAACGCCGAGATCGCGGCGGTTTATTGCCTCACGGGCCGGCCCACGGCTCTCGGATCCGATTCGATCCGGCTCGGCGACCTCTACGCCGGAGAAGAGCGAGAGCTGCTCGTCGAGTTGAAAGTCCCGGTCAATTCCGGCGGGTCCCACACCCAAAACGCGATGATGTCCGTACGGTCCACCTGCAGAGACCCGTCGTCGAATGAGCTCGTATATTCCAAAGAGCGGGCCCTCCTCGTACCGCGCTCGCAAGCCGTCCGATCGTCTTCTACCTCTTCCTCCAACCCCAACATCCAACGGCTGCGAAATCTCCACGTCACGGCTCGAGCCGTGGCCGAGTCGCGCCGGTTCTTGGAGCGAAACGACTTCTCAGGCGCCTATCACTTGCTGACTTCGGCTCGAGCTCTGCTGCTCCAGTCGAGCTCGGCTTCGGCGGAGGAGTTCCTGCGCGGCTTGGAGGCTGAGCTGGCGGAGCTGCACCGTGGAAGGCAGCACCAGAGTGTGGCCCAGAGGCAGAGAGGGAACGGGCACGTGGAGGAGAAGCCCGAGCCGCTGACGCCGACCTCGGCTTGGCGCGCCGCCGAGAGATTGGCTAAGGTGGCTATAATGAGGAAGTCCATGAACAGAGTCAGCGACTTACACGGCTTCGAAAACGCCAGATTTTAGCTTCTTTAGTTTAGATTTTTTATTTTTATTTTTTGAATTTTCATATATTTTGTAATTGTAAAAGAAACAGAAATATAATATGATATTGGTGGGAAAGGAAATAATATGAAAATAGAAATGATTGGAAACGTGGGCCCGAGCCCGGGCCCAGGCCCATAGTAGTGACAAAGCGGTAACGGACGGCCTGGCTCTTTTGGAAAGGAACGGATAGTGATAGTGGCAAGCGAGGAGTGGAAAAGGGCAATGAAAACCCCACAATGAAATGAAAAATTTAAAATTGGGTGTTGTGTTGTGGCCTTCATTTACTATTGGTTTTGTCTCTATTAGATTATTAGTATTCCCAACCCCCAAAACCCAGAAAGACCCAAAAATCTGAGTACAATTATTTTTGTATTTCTAAGAGGAGGTAGGGAGCGGTGGTATTTGGATTTTTGTAAAAAATAATTATTGGGTATTTTGTTTTTATTTGGTTGTTGGGTCTTATCAATAATGAGGTTGCAAGTGATGGGTTTTTGTGTGTGTGTGTGTTTGTATGAGCTGTTGTTTACTTGTTTTGGTAGTACCTAGTGGTTTTGGTGGGTTTGTAAGGCAAAGGGTATAGCTAATGGCTTACATGATGAAGCAAAAGGATAACGCCAAGGACCAAAACGCTTATAATAGATCATATCACTTGGTTCTTCCATCTGCTTAGGAATTTAGGAGTGGTGGGTTTTGGCATAATCATTGTCATTTGCTCATAAACAAGTTGGTTTAAATGATGGTGTTTGTTTCTTTTGCCATTTTTTTTCGTAAAAGGGAAGTTGGTACTAGATAGTGTACAATGTATGTGTAGTCAAATTCGATCATTTACATCCTTTTTGAGCCACCTCATGTGTGGAGCACTTGTGAGATTCATTTAACCCTATTGGAACCAAAAGACATGCTTAAAAGTATAATGTAATTATTTGTAATGCGTGTGTGAGAAAGAGAAAGAAGATGCAATGCACATGTTCCCTTATCCATGATAGTTGTGTACAAGAGGAGGGGTCATTTTCCAAATCGATGGAATTTCTCAATGAAAGAAATGGAATGATAATAACTTGGATACGATGCATGCACGTTTGTTCAACAGGTATTTCATTACCCATCCAAACGGTTTGCTTGAATTGCGCTTGATCAGAAATATTGAGAGAAAACCAGAAAAGGAAAAGAAAAATAGAATTCTTGGGCGTTCAAGAAAAACCAAGGAAAATATTCCACATGCCTATCGAAGTAGTTAGGACAATCGAAGTAGTTAGGACAATATTCCCATTTCTCAAGTGAAAGAAATGGGATGATAATAACTTGGATAGAATGCCTGCACGTTTATTTCATAAGCATACCCATCCAAAATATCAGAAAGAAAAACCCGAAAATGAAGAGAAAGGTAGAACTCTTGGGCATTCAAGAAAAACCAAGGACAATATTTCCACATATATCAAAGTAGTTTGGATGCAAGACCCCCATTATTAATTCATATTCTGTAGTAAAGGGACCCTTGCACATATCATCAAGACCCTTGCACATATCATCAAGACTACATTTAAGTTTCTGAATTGATACTTTGATAGGCCATTTCCTCTGGCCTAAATCAATCATGTGCAGTGAAAATTTGACACTCATGCAAGAAAGCAACTTGAATAAATCAACATCCCCGTATTAAACCGGAAAATGATCACATACTTGGTATTACAAATCTCGCGCGTATAAGGACACAAAATTAGGGAATCTGAGGATGCTCTCAGGCGTCTCAGCCATATGATTTGGTTTGCTTAGATCCAACATCTAAACTAACAAACTTAAGGTTTGGAGTAACGGGTACCGTCTGGATTTCCAATTGGTTAAGTAGTTGATTTCTTTAAGTTCATGCGTATAGTCGTTGGATCCAAGAAAACCAAATTTTGTAGCTAAGATAGTCTTGTCTCTCAGTCAGTTACAAGCTTCGATTTGTGGAGCTGCTTAAGATCTGCAACCCATAGCCAGCAAATAATCACATGCTTTAGATTATGGACCACTTCATTGCTCTAGTATTAGCAGACTCCACATAATGCGAGTACAATCAATCTTACATTAGTTTACATGACTTTACTTACACGTTAGTAAAAGATAAAGGTGAAAACAAAAGGTCCTGAACACTTTAGAAGCCTAAATCTGCGTGAAAGAGAGAAAGGTAAAAAGGAAGTGACAGTAACTTGAGCTTGAAAAAGGGTTTCGATTTCTCTAAAGACTCTTCCATGGTTCTGGCCAGGAGCTCTTTATTCCACTTTAGGGGTACTACTGATGATTTCCTTAAATTGCGCCCACTTTTGAAGCCCTTTTAAGTGGAGGGTATTCATCAGTGTGACTTAGTTTTTTTCTATTGCTGCTTTTCAAAATGCGCATCTCAAAGCAGCACAACTGAATTATAATTAACCTCATCGATAAAAAAAAAAAAAAAAACTGAATTATAATTAAGAACCCAAAAAGGCCTAATGGATTATGTACCTATGGTTAAATATTTCACCACCAAGATATGATTACATGTGTGTGGGGATAGCCTAGTTCCCATAATGTGTGACAAAATTAAGTATTCCAGAGTCGGTCCTCTAGTTTTACAAAGAAAAAAGATATCGGGTTTTATTACTATCACAAAGATCTAAGCTTTGAAAGAAATCCAAGATGATTGAGACTTGACTAAAATCAAGGCATCCAAAATTTGTTTAGGGCAAGAAATTTAAAAAAAGAGTGAATTAAGATACTAAAAGATACACATGTATTGTCTATTCTGTACAATGAAAAGATACAGATAGTAACAGGTGAGAAAGTATTCAAGGATACCTGCCATTCTGCTTGAGCTGGGTTAATAAAGTTCAGTTCAGATGAAATAACTCTAAAGCTGTCGCCAAATACGGCTTTGTAGTACTGGCCTAGATTTGATATCCATAAATATCAAAACAGATCCAGCTCAACACTTTAATTAAGCCCATTACATGACCCATCAGGAGAAGCAGAACTTCTTCAGCAGGATGATCCAGCATGTGCATTACTTTCGGGAAACCAGAACATGCATTCAAATTGATCACAGTGGAACTGGAATGCTTAAACTACCAGCCAGTAGAAAGAATATCTATTTACAACCAGGGCATCGATCAACAGCACGCTAGACAAACCGTCTTTTTCCACGATAACAACACATTTGAACTACACGACATAAACATAAGCTACAAGCTTGACAAGTTTGGGTAAGAGTGTTGCAGCTAGATTTTGGAGATACATCAGAAATGGAGCTGCCTACACTGTGCTGAATCAATATCTGAAGGACAGTAAGGGCATTTGAAGGTTTTTGTGCTGTTCTTTGACATCTTTGTAATAGACTGTTTGCAAAGCACATGTCCACATGACATCAACATAGGTGGATTTTCATCGGTTGCTTGTTCCTTGGAGACTGGACAAACGAAAATAGAATGGAACTGAAACTCACGGTCTAACTCCACTGGCACAGGCAACTGCTTCATAGTTTGCCATTCATTTCTCTTCCCTACCATTACATTCATAAACTTGAGAAGAGGTGGCAACCCCTGGACTCCAGCAGCTATAGTCATGCTCAATGGGCTCTCGTAAGACTGGCCAAGAATATTGCAGAATTGCCTGGTTAGCTCCCCAGCCACTTTGTCCCAATTGGCCTTGGATAATAGGTGAGAGTATGGTAAGTTATCAAGCTTTCCAGTCCATAGAAGACATACCATAAGCTTCTGAATTTCAGCCATATGGTCAGAAGCAAAAGGAGCAAGGTAAGTTCTGGCATAATGAAGAGCTCCATCTCTGTCTCCCTTCTGTAATATACCCACGAACTGTAGACTGTGAAGTTTCAGCAGTAGGTCTGATCCATTTGGTTTGAGTTTATCAGAGTTACCAATGGCCCACTTCAGTGCCGGCTCTAGGTTCTGACATTTCATTGCTTCAACTATCTGAAACATCTCCTGAAACTGAGATTTCATAGCAGCTGCAGATTCTGGTTCTTCAGCTTCACTTAAGAAACAGTCTCCAAGTTCGAAAAGTCCCTGCCTATAGAAATGACTGCCTATTATCTCATTAACTGTGTGAGCATCAAACTCAACGTTTCTATAAGCCTTGGCTATATCAGGATTGAAGGTTTTCTCGAGAAGCTTTGGATGCTTGCTCAATGCCAGATTCAGTTCCTTCTGGATGCTTTCTGTCTGACTGAGTGGTGCAATGTCTTTTAACTTGTTTTTGAGTTCAGCAATGGTAGATTTCAAATCAACCTTAGATGATTGTATTTTCTGTAACGTCTGCTTGATTTCTTGGTCAATCAGATCAAGAACTTCTTGAGTTTTGGAGCATGATAGCTTTTGTTTCTTTGTAACACGATCAAATGCATCTTTAATCAGCTCCATTAATTTTATTTAACAGTATAGTCTGTGATGAAAATATAGATGCAAAGAGATCTGCAAAAAAAAAAAAATTGGAAAGAACACAGATAAGCTTTAAAATGTGATAGCATACACCATTCGGCTTAAAAATGCTTGTCATGAGAAATCCAAGGCAACTGTCTAACATGTTCTTACTTCACAAACATGAGAAAAGATATTATGAGGGAACCAAATTTTTTTAGATTCATGCTTCACATTATAAAAGAACATCTTCCCTTAAGTGGTGAATGCAGTCTTTACACGAGTATTCTTACATGATTTTCATATTACCTATAACTTTAATTAATCATCTTACCAATCATGTAATTATCATGTTGGAACTCACTCTATTCTTTACAACTTCTATTTTATTTTTTTTATTTTTTTTTATTTGTCAAGTCTGTGAATAGTATTCTTCATAGGTTTTGGACGTGAAAAAAAGAAAGAAAAAGAAATAGCATAAACTAATCCTAAATTTATTTTTATTTATAAGTTTTAGGTATCACTCCCAGTCTGTCTATGCTTTGCTCCTGTCCATGGGGGCCATACACTGATAATTAAAGTCCACAACTAGTTTGGTAAAGCAAGGGTTATATATTGGACAGTTCATCCCGAACATTAATAAGAGGGTTGGCTTTGTATTTCTAGTTTCCTGCCACAGTTATCTTGCTCAAGAAGCACACAGAAACCATACTTTAGTGTACCATAACAAAATTGAGATGCATAGCTCCAAGTACATTTCTCAGTGAGAAACGTGTGATCAACTGGCAAACAATGTACATAAAGTGATAGACAAACATATTTACTAACATAATTCACAATATGATAGGAAGTGTCCTAACCAATCACCTTAAATGTTAGCAAGGGTAAAATGAGTGCTTAAAAAGAGTAAAAGATTTAAATCAGGTATACCCTCAACTTACTTTCTTACAGTTATTTTTCTTCATTGGTTGTTACTTGGTATTAGGTATTTGAAATCATGGCATGCTCACGGCTAGGGAATAGGGATTGACATGATGAGGTTGCTAAGTGCCCTAATAAAAGTAGTGAAGCTACATATATCAGAGACTATTTCTTACTCCAAACTACAATACAAATTCAAGGATCAATCTTTTTTAATTCCACAATATGGCATAGCAAGCGAAACGGAAAATCATGACATATAATTTGCACCTGGGGGAAGGCCAGTCATGATCTCCACATTTAGAAACCATGCCTCTAAGAATCTTAACATCAGATAGATCCACGAGATGTCGCAGCTAACATGTTTACCAACACTATGTTTTTTCCTCTTATCTAATACCCTCTGCCCTCAACCTCACAGTTTCTTCCACTAGTGTCCATCTTTCCTATTATTTGTACTCTTCCAGTTAGTTTTATGATTTGATTACAAAGGGTATAGTATATTTCTAAATTACTATTCTGCTCAAACTGGAAGAACAAACTGTAGATACTATTCTAATCCAAACCTTGAGCTACACTTCTCATATATTCCTAATCCTAATCTATGAAAATTCAATATAAATAAAATTTCAAATTGTTCTATGCAGGTTAATTTTCGGTTCTACAGTGATGCATATTATAAAATCTCAAGATCACCGCAAACTCAATCTCCATTAAACAATCACACAAGGAAAAAAAAAAAAAAAATCATGTTCATATAAAATTTACTGAATTGAAATGAAATAACGGATGGGAGATTACCGCGAGAGAATCCTAGATTCGAAGTGCGGCGCCTTTCAGTGAGAATTCTGAGAGCGGAAGTAGTAATAGGAGAACACGGCGACCAACGGCGGCGACTGACGGAGGGGAACGGCGGCGACGGAGAGTTGCGGATCGGTGGAGAGAGAGAGAGAGAGAGAGAGAGAGGCGGAGAGGTTAGATTTGTGATTTTAGGTTTTATTCGCAAAAACAAAGATAAGAGAGAGAGAGAGGGGGGTTGGTAAAAAAATGGTTTCGCAGATTTTGGAGGGTATTTAAAGTCTGTTATAACCGTAAAGGACCAAAACGGTGTCGTTCTCTGCTCTCTGGACTCCTTTTCTCTCGGTCTCACTTCTCTTACAGCTCTCTCTCTCTCTCTCTCTCTCACATTGTGACTCTGCTATAGCCACCACCGCCTCTCGCTCTCGAAATGGCGGGAAAGGACCTGCCCGATGAGATCGCAGTGGAAATCCTCTGCTCCGATTCAGATCGGTCTCGAAACGGTGGCGTTTGATTATCTCCGATCCAGAATTCGCCAAATCTCAGTTTCAAGTATCTTCCAACTCCAGTCGGAGACACCTCCTCTACTTCAAATCGACGCTTGTCCACACAAAGATGAAATCAAGAGGAATAATTGCTCGGTGCAAGTACTGCTGGTTAGTTACTCCTAGTTTTCACATTTCAATATTTGCTTCAGAAGCACTGGATTACTCTCATTTGCTTACTTTCTGCTGCTGTACGTTATCGGTTATTCAATTCTCATATGCATTTTCGAAACTCAATTTATCTGCACATGTAGATTCGCTTTTTCTGCTGTGTCTTCATTTACTAAAATGGAGTTTGTTACAGAATTGACAACTTAACCATGGGATGACATTTAGAATTTTTGCTAAATACTTGGCAATCTGCATTGATTAAACAATCCATTTTTTTTTTTTTTTTGGGGATTAAGTTGATGCCTTGGTTTATACGTGGTTGCCAAGTTAGATGTATGTACGAATTGACAATAGTATTAATCAATTTTGAACATGATCCAAATTTTAGACTCTTCAGACAGAGGATTAGAGCTTAGAAGACCTTAAGGTCGCCACAGGTTTTTAGTGTTACCCCGTTACTTTTGGAGTCTTTGAAATATTATACAGTTGAGAATCCAGGCTTATTTTTCTTCGTCTTTTGTTGTGATGCTGGAAAGGTTGAATATCTTCGTCTTTTCTTTACTTGGTATAGTCTTGACTTCTGTTCTTCATACTGTTATGAGTTATCATTGTAATGGCCTGGGATCTCACAAGAATGATCTCATACGAATGAAAATCTTTATCTGTTATGTTTTAATAGCTATTGGAGACTATATCAGTTGATTCAATTCACATTAGTGACGAATCTAAGTCTGCATCGGAAGTGTTACTCTTTTACTTCAAGTGGTCACAAATCCACGTAAGCTTTGCTTTCTGCCGTGGCTAGTGAAAGGAGTTTCACTTTAAGTATTTGTAAATGCTTTAGAACATATAGAACGCTAACTTCTTAATTTTCAATTTCTGTGAACTAAAAAGATATGCTGAAGCAAAAATAAAGGCATAACTAAACTCTGCTATTCTCATACCTGCATGTTTGCTAAAAGCTGCCTAAAGAGAGCAAAACCAGGTCTTATTTAAATTTTTAAATAGTGCAATCAACCATACTGCCTTTCCTACCCACACTTATCCATGATGCAATTCTTTGCTAGATCATTTGGTTGTTTTTCATTTTTAGATTTGCAGGATCAGATGTCACATAAAAATATAAAATGTTGAGTAAATATACAATTATCTTATGAGCATTTAACTTATTTCATTCAACTTTCATAAAAATGTACAAAGGTGGTGTTCTCTGATTCTGTTCTGTACTTACGGAGTGGAACTTCTATAAGTTATAAATTAACTGGTCAATTTGATGGAGCTGTTAGTTCGTTAAAAATTTGGTCTTTTAGATTCTATCCTACTTTAGCTGCTCCTAAATGAAGGAAGGAGACACAATTCTTCCTGTTTGTCATTGATATTTTCATGATTTGATTTTATATAGGTCACGGTATATATTGAAAGTATGCTATGCTTTGGTTTGATTTTGTAGGGGTATTGGAATTTAGGGTTGCACGGACAAATGCTTGGACAGTTGAAGTTAGGCATTCCAGAGGAAGTTGTTGCACAATACCATTTGTTTAAACTCAAGTGTTTAGTTGGTCATTGATTTTCATGGTTTGACTTTGAAAGATCAGAGAATATTCTGAGCATGTGCTATGCTTTGGTTTGATCTTGTAGGGGAATTGGACTCTAGGATTGCAGTAATTTGGACGACTTGAAATTTAGGCATCGCAGAGGTGCTTGTTTTTTTTTTTTTTGAACCAAATCAATCATTTCATTCAACTCAAGCCAGAATGGCACGGATACATACCTTCCCTTGCCATCTTTAGACAAGTTTAGGACGTGGTATGCTAGCACCACCCATTAGACAACCAGTGCTCACTTATTCAAAAGCGAGCCTAATAACTATGAAAAGCAATACATATCAATTAGGCAAAGTTTAGAAATAAAAACAAAATTTAAATTTTCTCCTTGCCCTTAACAGTTGGGCTAGGAGGTTTGGAGAGATAAGCAAAACAAGTCTCTTGCGCATCCGCAACCTTCTTTGACTTTGGAGGATTTTTATTCTTTGCTCCCAGAGGCCTTCCTCTTTTCTTCTTTGTGCCAGAGCTTGTTTGCATCACATCTTTAGGCACTAAAATATTTCCAGGAGCTTCTACCTTACCCAAAGATCTGGCAGAGAACTTACTTGTAAACATAGGCAGTTTTTGTTTCTTTGCCTGGATATCTGGCAGCAACGGTTTGAATAATTCTGGTAGCAGAATCTTTAGTTTTTGGGGAGACTTTGAAGGAGAGGGGGGGGGGGGGGGGGGGGAGGTGACGCTTGTCACCCCTACTCTCCTTGTTCTCTGCTTCAACCGGTACAGCTGGTTCTGCATCCTTAGAGGCATTCGGGCTATTTCTTGCAGACCCTACCTTCTTATCAAATTCCATGCCTTCACTTGGAGCGATAAGTTCAGAAGATGAGACCTCCATGTTCGGAGCTGCAATTACTGCCAACGCTAAAGGTTGGTGCACCTCCTTCTCCATTTCTGTGGCACTTAGGACTCTGTCACGCAGTATGATAGGTTTGCGTGCTTTAGAAGCTTCCTTGGGCTGGAATAAGGACCTGTAGATAGATGGCAAAATAGGTGTCTGCACACCCTGAAAACGAAAGGTTCCATCTACAAAAGTGTTAGCCGCAAACCCTAGAGAAGGACCAACCAAATCCTTCCTCTGTTCTCCAGTGCTGCGTCTTATACCTGTTGTGGCATGGCTACCAAGCAAAGGGCAATAGTCTCCCTCATGATAAATCAAATTGCAATGATCACACTTGCCTACCAGGTTTTCAAAAAAATATGAAATTTCAACCTCTACTCCAGGTGCCAGTTTTAGGGTTTTCTTGAGGAAAAAAGGTTTCGAAATATCATGTGCCACATGAACCCTAACCTTACTCGTATTTGCAAAGAGTTTATCATCCAACTCAAGATACTTACCAGCCACAGAAGCAATACCTCTGATCATGTCAGGCTCCTCAAACAATGGCGGAATATTACTAAGTCGAACCCAGAAGAAGAGGACAGTCAGATCAACCTCTTCAATAGCCTTGATGCCATCATACTCCTGAAGCACAACCGGAGCCTGGTTAAAACGCCATGGTCCACCCTTTAAAACCTTGCTACGATCCTTGCGCAAATCAAATTCCAGGACAAAACGGTTTGGAGCCCGCTCTTGAATCTTGAAACCTTTGTCAAGGACCCATACTCGCAGAGGTGCTTGTTGCAGTTGCAGAATACCAGTTTATGACAAAAATGTTCTTAATTATTTGACATGTTTCATAACTCTGTTTCCATATGTCGTTATTTATGAAAATGATATGTTATGACAATGTTTTATTTACCTTGTTTTATTATCATTTCATCATTTGTTAACGGTATCCTATTAAAAGGGGATCGATATGAATGTATCAATTGTGTCATTCAAAGATAATGATAAGGTATATTATTTGAATGACACACTTGTCTTGCTGGAGAGAGGTAAAGCTGATGAGGGCGGTTAACTCTGTGGACTCATGTTCTGGTTGTAGCCGGTTGATCTTCTGACTCTTCTCAATGGCCCAGTTATTATGTGTTGATCCATTCTTGTATTTATAAACAGAAAAGTTTAATATTACGACCTAAGTTTAATCTGTGGACCTTGGAAATGAAATCACAGAACTCATGACCTGGTTTAGAGAATCGATATTTGAGAGAGAATTTGCTGTGCTTTCATTGATAATAGGGGCCTCTTTATATAGAGGATTACAAACATAGAAATAGAGTTGTACATGAAAACATAATCGTACATTGATAGGATATTTACTAAGATTCTCCGAGATTATCTCTAATACAAATCCTATTACAACTAGAGCAAGTAACCTAGAGTTTGGGCCAGATACATATTCTGGATTTACTTGAACACTCCCCCTTGTGTCGCCCAAACGTGGTGCTCCTCTGGTTGCCTCATTAAAAACCTTGCCGAGTAACAAAATCCCAGTGGGACAAAAATAAGCTCGGTCGAAGGGGAAAAAGAGCACAACACACCCTTCACGTTTCGAGATCAACATGTAGACATCTTCCCCTGATGTCTGCGTCTCCCCCTAATGACTACGATCATGGGAGTTCGGATAACTTCCGTAAGCCAATGCTTGCAATATGTTTCTCGAACGTGGATTTGGGCAATGACTTAGTAAACAAGTCTGCCACATTGTCCTCAGATCGAACCTGGTTCACCTTGATCTTGAGGAGCTTCTGTTGTTGCTGATTGTAGAAGAACTTAGGCGATATATGCTTGGTGTTGTCGCATTTGATGTAGCCTTACTTCATTTCTTTAATGCAAGCACCTATCCTCATAAATGCTGGTAAGCTCATCTGTGGTGGACTTCAAACCACAATTGCTTCGAAATACGTAACTATGGATCTAAGTCATATATATTCAAGAACTGCTTCGTGAAGAGCAATAATCTCTGCATGATTCGAAGAAGTAGCGACTATGGTCTGTTTAATAGACCTTTAAGATATCGCGGTCTTACCCATAGTGAACACATAACCAGTTTGGGAACGACCTTTGTGTGGGTCAGAGAGGTACCTAGCATCAGCAAAACCTTCCAAAACACTTATGTCATTTTGGGATGGGGAGAGGGAACGCAGACCACTGTTGGTGGCTGTCTTGACATATGATGGGTCCGAATCCATCGTTTCTCTGTAGGGATAGAACAAGCCCATATCAATCGTACCACTTAGGTATCGAAAGATATCTTTCGCACTAGTCCAATGGTGTCGTGTTGGCGCTGAGCTATACCTAGCTAACAAGTTCACAGCGAAAGAGATGTCCGGTCTTGTGCATTGTGCTAAGCATAATAATGCACCTATTGCACTTAGATAGGGCACTTCTGCCTCTAGCACATCTTCGTCGTCATATTTTGGACGGAATGGATCCTTCTTTTTGGATCAAGACTACGGACGACCATTGAGGTGCTTGAAGGCTTAACTTTGTCAGTATTGAAACGCCTAAGCATCTTTTGGGTATAAGATGATTGATGAATCAGGATACCATCTTCACGGTGCTCAAGTTCCAAACCGAGGCAAAACCGTGTTCTCCCAAGGTCTTTCATCTCAAATTCGGATTTCAAGTGTTCAGCGGTTTCCCTTAACTCTTTAAGGGTGCCAATTATGTTCATTTCATCAACGTAAACCGCTACTATTGCAAATCTGGAACTTGTTCTTTTTATGAACACACATGGGCATAGTTCATTGTTAACATATCCCTTCCCAATCAAGTAGTCACTTAGATGGTTATATCACATCTGTCTGGATTGTTTCAATCCATATAGTGAGCGTTTCAATCTTATTGCAAACGCGCTCTGTGGTTTAGACCCACTTGACTTGGGTAACTGAAGTCCATTCGGAACCTTCATATAAATCTCTGTATCTAGATCCCCATATAGATACGCAGTAACCACATCCATAAGCTGCATGTTCAGTTTTTCGGAAACTACCAAGCTGACAAGGTAGCGGAACGTAATAACGTCCATTACGGGAGAATAGATCTCCTCATAGTCGATTCTAGGGCGTTGTGAGAAGTCTTGCACCACAAGGCGAGCTTTGTACCTTACAATCTCGTTTCTCTCATTACGCTTTCTAACGAATACCCATTTATGACCAACTGGTTTGGTATTGAGCGGTATTGGCACAACTGGCCCGAATACCTTTCTTTTTGCTAGAGAATCTAATTCAGCCTGGATCGCATCTTTCCATTTTGGCCAATCAGCTCTACGTTGGCATTCATCAACGGAGCGTGGTTCGATGTCATCGGTCTCAATAATCTCACACGCTACAAAATACGCGAATACATCATCTATGATGATGGAGTTTCGTTCTCACGTCCTATGTACATTAGTGTAATTTATAGAGATCTCTACGTTATCTGGGATAGGTTCTGACATTGAGGCATCCCCCAAAGATGTCTCTTGGACATAACCATAATCCGGAACATTCTCATGAGACGGATTTTGAGTATCGATGATCAAAGGATTTGTTTGTGCCTCATTTGCTCTCTTTCTAGGGCGAGTATCCTTCAAACCAATAGGTCTACCGCGCTTCCTCGCGGGACCTGCTGTCATAGACGCCACATCACTGCCAATATGGGCAGTGGCGCCATCTCCTGGTATCTCAGGAGCAGCGTTACGTCCATTATTTTAGAAGTCAATCCTTGCAGGCACGTTTACAGCAGGTATATGTGATCTCGTTACTTTAGCAATATCAGAAAACGTATCAGGTAGAGTATCTGCTACGTTCTGGAGCTCGATTATTCTTCACACTTCAAATTTGGAATGCGCGGTACGGGGATCGAGATGAGACATAGTGGGGACAGACCACGACAAGTTCTGTCGTTTTTGTTGAATATTTGTGTTCTTATCTCCCCCTAACGACTGGAAGACTATCTCATCAAAGTGAAAATCCGCAAATCTAGCGGTAAAGAGATCGCCTATCAAGGGTTCCAGGTAGCGGACGATAGTTGGAGACTCATATCCAACATATATGCCCATTCGACTTTGTGGACACATCTTAGTACGCTGTGGCGGCGTAATAGGCACATTAATGGCACACCCAAAAATGTGTAAGTGCGAGATATCAGGCTCGTACCCAGTCACTAGCTGTAACAGAGTAAGGTTGGGTGGCAGTGGGTCGTAGACGAATTAGCGTCGCTGCATGCAATATTGCATATCCCAGAGCGGAAACAGAGAGATTGGTGCGCATAACCAATGTCCGTGCTATCATTTGTAGGCGTTTAATAGCGGCTTCCTCGCGACCATTTTGGGTATGAACATGGGGAATTGGATGCTCTACATCAATCCCTAGTGACATGCAATAGTCATCGAACATTTTCGATGTAAACTCCCCAGCATTATCAAGTCGAATAGACTTAATAAGATGGTCCAAGTAGTGAGCCCGTAGACAGATAATCTGGGCTAGGAGTTTAGCATAAGCAGCATTTCGAGTAGACAACAGCGCGACATGTGACCAGCATGTCGACGCATCAACCAATACCATAAAGTATTTAAAAGGTCCGCAAGATGGTTGAACTGGTCCACAGATATCCCCTTGGATTCTCTGTAAGAACGGAATGAGTATTTTTGGATCCTTTGCGTAGGACGGTCTCGGTCCTAATTTTCCTAAGGAACAGGCTTTGCAAAACGAGCGAGGGGCCTTAGAAGCAACCAATGAGAATTTTGGTTGGGCTGGAGCGTCTGAAGCGCTATTTGAAGCAAAATTTGTGACTACATCACCCATCATGGCGTTGGAACCATGGGAAGTGGCATCCATGGCGCCATGGCCATGGGTGACCCGATCTATGGCGTTGTCAAGGGGGACATGGGCGGCCCTAGGCCGGCGGTGGATGGCGGAGGCGCCAGAGGCGGCTGCAGCGGTGGTCACACTAAGTCCGGGAATCAATATTTGATTCTTGCTTCGTTTCGCTCGAAAGAATGGATGTCCGTGTGAAATCTTTAGTATAGGGATCATCATATCATGACCAGGATGTCCTATTCGGTCATGCCAAAGCGAAAATGTGTCAGAATCTAAGAGAACTTCTCTTATTATATTATTGGATTCAATAGGTCGAATTGTAGTGACATAAAGTCCACTAGATTGACACATAAGTTTCTCCAAGATGTGCTTTCGTCCGCAATCATTAGAGGTAATGCAAAGGAACTTTATTCCGTTCTCAGTATGTGTTTCCTCATAGAATCCGTTGGCTCTGATATCTTTAAAGCTCAATAAGGTTCGATTTGCCTTAGGAGCGTAGAGAGCTTCTGCGACATTAATCAAGGTGCCATTTGGCAAGAGGAATTGCGCCATTCAATGTCCTTGAACTAAACTCGATGGCCCAGCCATCGTAGTCACAGAGGAATATGTAGGCAACATCTCCAAGAATAATTGCCTATGACGGAGAATGGTGTGCGTAGTCGCACTATCCGCAAGACATTGCAGTTCTCCAGAATCCATTCCTAAAAGAAAAAGCTCGTAATTAAAAAGGAGTCATAATGAAAAGAACTCAACTTTTATTAATAAGCCAAATGAAATTACATCATTGTCTCTTTAACTAGTGAGAATCTAATCCAAAAAACTAGCTAATGCAAAACAATGGTAGTCGTCTAACTTCTTTCGGTAACTTCAAAATAAATGTGACCAGGTAAGTAGAGAGATGTCGGTGGAGCAAAGCTCGCTTAAGTAACACTTATCTCAAAACCTTCCTAGACATCACACTTACGTTGGATGAGCCTAGTTTGAAGAAAGACTAAACCATTGACATTTACTACAAAAATAATATGGCAATTGCCTACATCTTTTGGAAAATATAAAAGACTTAATCAAAATTGCCAGTCTCTTGGCCCTTGAAGTCTTCAACCCTTAGAGCGAGATCGTCATCTTAATCTTCTTGCTCCATGTAATTTGTTTCCCTTGCTTCACGATACGTCTTGTACGTGTTTGCAACATTCTGGGGTGCTTTACATGCTTTGACCCAATGTCTGGACGCTCCACACCGAAGACAAGCATCATTATGGTCAGGCTCCATTGATCGAGGCGCTTTAGGGGCGCGTTGGGGACGACTTCTATCCTTGGTGGCGTCACCACCATAGTCGGAGGCTTGGCCTCTCTTTCTCTTCACACGTTGACCTCCACGGTTCCGTGTACGCCTATTTTGGCGGTTTCCTTCCTCTTTAGGGCGAGAATATGGACCAGGACGTCCAGAATTATCCCTAGGCTTAGGGTTTCGCTCCTTGCGTCCTCCCTTGGGGGCGCGACTGTAGTTAGACTCCAGAATATACTTGGTTCCCACGGGTCTAGAGTTGTAGTTCTTTACAAGGATATTGTCGTGCTTTTCAGCTACGTTCATGGTACCAATAAGCTCATGAAACCTTGTGATGTGTCCTGCATTTATATCGATCCGATAATTCTTTGCAATCATCAATGTAGAGACGGGGAAGGTAGAGAGAGTCTTCTCGATCAACATCATATCAGTGATGTTCTTTCCACAGAACTCCATCAAAGACTTGATACGAAGGGCATCCGAGTTGTAGTCAAGTACAGACTTGAAATCACAGAAGCGGAGGCTCTGTTATCTCACTTCTAAGTCAGGAAGCAGGGAGTCACAAACATTGCCAAATCGCTGCTCGAGTTCCACCCATAGCTTTCTAGAGTCCTCTTCATTGAGGTACTCATTTTGGAGCGAGTCATTCATGTGTCTTGTCATGAGAATATTGTCTTTAGCTTGATTCGCTTCCAAGGCGGCAGCTTGCTCAATTGTGAGCACGTTCTGATTTGGCTCGAGGATCGTATTCCGAATTCCTTCAGCCTTAAGATGCTGACGCACATCACGGACCAACTTGTGGTATCCTGCGCCTGTTGTCTCCAGTGGAGCAAAGTTCAACTTGTTCAGGTTATTCATCCTGAAAAACAACAAGAAATTAAGGTTAGTTTCGGAGTGAAAAAGGCTACCACGAAAACATATATAATTTCTGAGCCTAGTCGCTTCCAAGAAATTAGGGATTTCTGAGCATAGTCGCTTCTAAGAAATCCGATTCCAAGAGATATTAGATTAGATCGAAACAATGATGTGTTTGTGGTCGATCATAACTTTCTCAACAAACTCTAAGTTTGGAGGACTCTACAAGCTCCAAGCTTTGAATGAGCACGAACCCCCACAGTTCTGCTTTTGGTCTTCCTTATGAAGAAGAAAGGGGGGGGGGGGGGGGGGAAGAAGAAGGGAGGTTACAAGTCCCCGACAAAAAGAAGATAAAAACTATAAAAAAAACTTCAAAAACGGAAACTAATAGAACCTTTAAAACATACCTAAAAAAGATGTCAAAAATTACCGGAAAAAATTGCCGGAATTTGGTCGTCGGATGTGGCCGAAAATCGTAGCCGGAGGTGGTTGGCCGAAATTGTTTGGCTGGTGGGCTGCCCTTCCCTTTTTTTTTTTTTTCTTCTTCTTTAGCTTCGGCCCAGGCCTACTTCTTCTTCTGCTGGGCTTTGACTTCTTCTTCTGGCAGTGGGCCGCAGGCCTCTTCTTTTTCCCTTCCTTTTTTTTCTTTTCTTCTTTCTTTTCTGGGCCGCGTCACTTCTCGTTTTTTTTTCTTTCTTTTATGCTGACGTGGGCCGCAGGCTTCCTTCTCTCTTGGGCTGGGCAGGCTGGAACAAAGGACAGGCAGCGGTTCAAGGAGGTGCAATACTTCTGCAGGCCGTTCCGGCAACTTTAGGGCCGGTTTTGGTTGTTATTTTTCCGGTTCCCGGATTCTGGAGTCAGGGCGTCGGTGGTGACCAACTTTGACTATAGCAGGTGGTCTGGAAGGTTGCGAACCGGACAAGTATCTTTTATTCTCTTCTGGAAGCCGGTTCGGTACTTTTCCTGCCGGTTCCGGTGACTTCGCCGCCGGTTCTGGGCTCCTGGAATTGGGGGCTTCAAGGTGTGCGACGGTGGATTACCATAGCTCACCACAGCTCACCACTTCAAATCATATCATTATATTTTTCTCGTGTTTGGAGTGGATTATTTAGCTTGCTCGTTCTAGTTGCATTAGGACTTATATATGTCTCATGGCTTACAATTGATTCTACAATTAAAATTAGAAGTTTCCTGGATCAGTAGGTAACTTGTATTTCAGCTTATTTGATCAAAAATCCTAGAATAACACTTAAATGTTTCGATATTGCTTCACGTGCAGTAACTTGAAACCCTAAACTACATCGACGCCACCACTTCCTAAACCCTAAACCGCAAGTCCGCAACCACAATCTCCACCATATCGTTCTTCTGCGAAAGTTGAAAGTGTCTTTCAATGGGGGGAAAGCACATACCAGAAGATATTATAGTGGACATCCTCTCCAGGTTACCTGTCAAATCCCTGTGCCGATTCCGCTGTGTTTCAAAACGCTGGCGTTCAATAGTGTCTGATCCGCAGTTCGCCAAGGTTCAGTTTAAAGTAGCTTCTGAGCAGAAAACTCTGAGTCGCAGACTCCTCCTCTGCCGCAACACCTCTGAAATTGAATCCTTCGACTTGGAGACGCCGTGGTATGCAGACACTCACTTTCTTAGAAAGCTTACCGGTCCATTCGAGTATCGGGAACGGCCCCCTTTTGTCAATGTACTAGGCTCTTGCAATGGTTTGGTATGTGTGGCAACTCGTTATCCTCTAACTTGTTTTTACATCTGGAACCCATCAACTGGATTCTCGCATAATCTACCCGATCCAGGTTTTTCCAATGAAACGAACTACATTAGCTACAGTGGTTTTGGCTATTTGCCGGCCACTGACGACTACAAAGTTCTGGTGGCCGCATCCGATATAGTTTCTCCGGGTGAGGAGGTGGTGGTGGAGGTCAAGATCTTCTCAACAAGAGCTGGCTTTTGGAAAAGGATTGAATCACCTTTCAAGTTCTACCTCACCTATTCAACTTCTGCAGCTCTTTTGGAGGAGACACTTCATTGGGTATGCGACTCTGTAGAAGCAGTTATCTATGCTTTTGATCTGGTGACGGAGAAGTTTCGGGAAATGCCCACTTTGGACCAAAATGATAATACAATTCATCTTCTAAATGTAGATTCTTACGGAGGATCCTTGTATGGGTTTCGTCATGGGTATGATGCTTGGGATTCTATTGATTTATGCGTCATGAGAGAATATGGGGTGAGTGACTCTTGGACTAAGCTCTTGAACATAAACTTTTCGAATCAGCTTGAGTCTGAGTACATGCATGCAGATGCTTCTCTTCCCCTTCTTGGCTACCGAAACTAGAACAGTTTTGGCGAAGTTAACTTTGAAGGACTACATGATGGAAATTATAAGGATTGAACATGAAGACGAGCCATTTGTCACAGATAGGCGTCAGATGAGGGATAATTATTATCGTGCAATGATTATATATGAAGAGAGTCTTCTCCGGATTCCTGATTATCATGCGTTAGAAGAATACAAGGTGAAAGAAACTGGAAACCCAACACATGGACCAGCAAAGCTGAAATCAAGAGGACTAATTGCTAGCTGCCGTGCTCTGTTCAAGTACTTCTGGTTAAGCATCCTCATTTTTACTCTAATATATTTTAAATTCAGTTTTGTATAAGCTATGACAATTTATAGTTAGCAGAGATTTTCTATTTTTAGTTGGAAGAAAAATAATTGAACATATGGATTCACTACGTACTCATATTGCACATAGTTATTTCAAATTTGTTTTAAATATTGCACATAGTTATTTCAAATTTGTTTTAAATGTATTTGCATATTCATTTCAAATACGTTCTATCTAATATCATAAGAGAGGGAAGAATCAGTCTTAACCTTACGGCCCCTCTTTCTGGGAGTCCCGCTCTTTAGGATGGCTAGAGGCACTACTAGCAAAACAACAATTACTCACGGATTTTAATCTGTGGGTAATAAGACTTTCTCACACGGATTTCAGTGTGTGATAGCTTTTACACACAGATTGGTGTTACCGTGCGGTTTGGAGGGGGGGTAATGCTCATCTCACACGGATTATGTTGTCCGTGTGAAATACTTACGTGGGCCCCACTATCTTTCCATAAATATAAATTACCGTAATGGAACACAGTCCGTGTGAACAACTCTATTTCACACGGATTTCTGTAGCAAATGTTTACCTATCTCACACGGATTTCTGTGTCAAATATGTACTCATCTCACACGGATTATTTTGTCCGTGTGTATTACTCGACGTGGGGCCCACCATCTTTCCATAAATATAAATTACCCTAATGCAATACAATCCGTGTAAACAACTCTATTTCACACGGATTTCTGTGCCAAATACATAAACTCTATTTCACACTGATTTCTGTGTGAAATATAACTCATACTGATTTTTGTGTCAAACCTATAACCTTATTGACACGGATTTCCGTGTGAAATCGCTAAACTTTAACTTGCATTGATTTCAGTGTGTAAGAGTGAAAGCATTTAAAAAAAAATATTTTTACTAATTAATTTGCAACCTGAACATAATAATACTTTTATTTCTGTACAATAAATATACTTCAAATATTTACAATAAAATGAACAAATCCACAACTCAATCGAAAATATTAAACTTTACATTCATAGGAAGATGTTCTTTACATTTCTAGCAAAATACATTTCGTATATAATGGAGAAAGTAACACACTAAGTTACATAGTGCAGAAACCTAACTTAAGAAAAAGTATTTGTTTGCAATTACATTATGCCCAGTGAACTATAGCTAAAAGATGAACATATAGGAGAATATGCAAAAACCCAAAGGCAAAGCTTATCCACCATTCTAGCAAACAATACAGAACGTGACTGCAAAGTGATAAATTAACACAAAAGCTTTTTATGGTAATTAGTACTTCAAAGTGGATCCCTCCAGGTTAGCTTTCTTTGCATCTGCAGCAGTATTATAGTAATCAATTTTCTAAATACTAGCTAAAACACGTCTGATTTCAAAGTAAAGATACATTAGCGAAATACATCCATGAATTGAGGGTAACTTACAGGAGCTGAGGATCTGATTTCCTTTCAGAGAGGTTTTTATATAGGGAAAAGTACTAATTAGTTTTTGGTTGATGTAAAAAATAAAACTATTATATGCAGTAGTATAAAACATTGAGAGATCATACCTCTTTTGGCCGGAGTCTTCCTGGAAAGTTATTAAGAAGATCACACACGGTGATTGGTGACTGTTGCATCAAAACAGCCTTGATTTCTTCAGTGACAAGACTATCAGATGCAGGCTCTTCTTTGACAGAAGGTTTTTGACCCTGATTAAATACCATAGAAATGAATATCATCATAAGTGAGCTTGTGGGTTTCAGGCTTCCAAACATAATTGAAAAAAAAAAACTACTAAACCACTTGCATTTTCAGTCTTCGCCTTCTTGTGAGGTGCACCGGTATATGCCTTGGCTTCATCATCGTTACTTTTTCTCTTTCCTTGGGAGGTAGATGGGGTTATTTGAGAAGTTCCAGAAGGCACTGCTTTTAGGGGATCCTTGTCAATAACATCATCGATCTGCAGCAAGGCATTAAGAAAAGAGCAGTGAGTAGAGAGAGATGTGATGCAATACAGTGTGAAACAGTGAAATACTAGTTGATACATATACCAAGTTGGTAGCTTATCAACATAAATGCAACTCACTTTTCAAAATGCACTTGATGCTAAAATATATTGATACCATTTGTGCAGTGCAGTTCTAACAAGACAGCAATAGGCTAAAATTAGACACCCCCAAAGTGAATAACTTACATCATCATCCCCATCCCCATCGGCATTGTCATTGTCATCGTCATCCTCTGTATCTGACTTATTCAGGCGCCCAAGTAGCTTCTTTAACTCGTTTCCGGATTTGCTCAGTCTGCCATCTTCATCATTGTTATAATCTTCGTCATCATCTTGCATAAAAGATACAACAAAAATGCTCATAAAACTGTAATCTGTACATGCTCTACCACTGTGGCACTAAATAGATTGTGGAAATAGCATATAGAAGTGAAACCATAATAAGGAAATCAACAGGAAAGATGATCAATAAGAATAATCTACAGAAAATAAAGCTCAAACTTGAACACATAATAGCACAAGGCAGGCATTATCAACATGACAACATGCAGAATGAAAATAGAACCTTCAATTTGCTTGCTATTAATATTATCTTAATCAAATTAACTCAATCCGCCGTCAACATCACAGAGAAGTCAAGACCAATTTGAAGAATTTTTTAGCATAATACAAAACAACTACAAGGCAACAGCTTACAACTAAATGCCTCTCCACTTTCTTTGGTGTTTTGTTCTGTCAATTCCATAACTTAGCTAATATAAAGATGTCTGCCAAAAAAAGTGTTCCTCCTTTAGTAATTAACTCATGCCTTATATCATCTTGAGAAAGATATACTTACTAGTAAGCCAACTACCAAAATAGAAGAGAGGACAACATACAACACAACACATCCCAAAGTAACCTCAAATTAAACAAACAAGTGTGCAAGCAAACCTGCTTAAGTTTTTTCTTCCTCCTTCTTTCTCATCTTCGTCCCCTTTATCTGAGAAATAAAGACAATAGGTAGTAGCTGCAGACAGTTCTCCTTATATTACTAGAAATAAAGATAAGCAAGATATTCCTGCATGTAAAGGTGAGAGAAGCATAGTTATATTTAATCTTTCACCTTTCTCATGATATTACTATAAATAATGATAAGCAAGATATTCCCTAGCTAGCTATATGCATCCCAACTTGGTTTGCTCACTTACCCAGAAGCCGCAAACCCCACAATCAACTCGACGCCACAAACTTGATTCACTAAAGCTCCTTTACCGTGAGTGGAACTTCAAAATTATAGCGCTCGATTCGAATCAGGTCACACAATTGGCTGCGATGGACTGAGATTGAATTGAATGATAGAGATAGGCAGTAATGGGCGGAGACACCGCTTCGAAATTGGGGGAGATATCAAATTGTTGTTGCCTACGACCGCTTCCAGACCTCTGATAAGGCTGAATCGATTTGGGGGAGAAGGACATCGATACGCTTTAGGGGTGGGGGAGAAGGACATGGATCGATATGCTTCAGATTTGGATCAATTTGCTGGTTATAAGCGGAATTTCCACGGAAATCCGTGTGAAATACATTTACCTTTCTTACTGATATCCGTGTGTATATACCTCAGTAATCCACGGAAATCCATGTGTAGTACTACTAGGGGAGGGAAATTGATGTGTAGTACTACTAGGGGGGGGAAATTGAATTTGTTCCAAAAAAGTGAGCGGGAAAAAATTTACCATGAAAATCTGTGTGAGATACATATATTTACCACTGATATCCGTGTCTATTTATCTCGGTAATATATAACTGTCATGTTAATTATTGTTCACACGGAATTCTGTCTCTATTCTATTTTTTTCACACGGAATTTAGTAGCTAATTTTTCTTTTCACACAGATATCCGTGTCTACATTTCACACAGATATTCGTGTGTTGCTCATTTCACAGAGAATTCTGTACTAAAAACTTATTGTAACGGAATTCTGTAGCTAATATAGTTTTTCACACGGAATTCTGCTGCTAATGGTTCTTTTCACACGGATTTCCGTGTTAACATTTCACACAGATATCCGTGTGTGTTACTCATTTCACACAGATGTCTGTACCAAAAACCGGTCAACCCTTTAAACGCTTCTACTTCCCTAAGGGGAGCCGACCCTTGAGGAGCTAAAATTTCAGAAATTTTTACATTAGTTGATATAGCTTCTACCCATGAGAGCATGAGAGTTTACAGATCAAAAAAATAAGTTACGAGTGAGCGGTTATGAGCATATTAGTTTTATGTAGTATTTAAAGTTTAGGGTTGACCTACTAGATCGAAACCCAAACGACGACGAAAATAGCTGAAATTTTGAACACAACCATTTATTCTTATCATGATAACATCCTACGGTCGATTTTGATAAAGTCTATTTCCTACGCATTGTTGCTTATGGAAGGTATACTTTTCATTATAACTAATAAACTAGTTATACCACATTAGTAGACATATAAGAATTGTGTGCAATCTAAAAAATAAAAATTGAAAATTGATAAATTTGACATTACCCATCTATTTATAGCGTATTAATAGGTATGGTGTAAAAAAATTAACTCAATCCGCCGTTCTTTCAATATCAAATAAAGTGGTTAACCTTATATACACCTATACTTCCCTAAGGGGAGTAAAACCACGAGGAGATAAACTTTTCAAAATTTTTACATTATTTGGTATACCTCATATTCATGAGAGTATGAGAGCTGACAGATCGAAAAAATAAGTTGCGAATGAGCGGTTATGAGCATATTAGTTTTATGTGATATTTAGGGTTCAGGGTTGATATAGTAGATCGAGACCTAAACGATAACAAAAATAGCTGAAATTTTGACCATAACTATTTATTCTAATCATGACAACATCCAACGGTCGATTTTGATAAAGTCTATTTCCTCCACATTGTTGCTCATGGAAGGTATACTTTTATTTACAACTAATAAACTAGTTATACCACATTAGTAGACATATAAGAATTTTGTGCGAACCAAAAAATAAAAATTGAAAATCAATAAATTTTGACATTACCCATCTATTTATAGTGTATTAATAGGTATTTTGTAAAAAAATTAACTCAATCCGCCGTTATTTCGATATCAAATATGTAAGACCTCGGAAATTTGTTATTAATTCCTAAATGTTTCCTGGGATTAATAAGGTGTTCGTTTGTACGATTTCGTGGCTCGAGGGTGGAGTGGAATTATTTTCGGACGAATAATTATTCGAAGTGCACGTTTTAGGGGGTTACGAAGTTTGACTTTTTATACGTTTAGATTCTGTGAGAACTTCCTTCACGAAAGTCGTAGAGCGCGTCGATATGAGTTCGTGGACATGTGGAACGCGGAAATCGGAGTTCGTATGAGAAAGTTATGAGCGATTGAAATTTTGGGAAATTTCTATAAATATGAGAAATTCCGGGATTTTTCTTTAAATCCCAAAATTTCCCATTTTCTCATTTTCTCCCCCAGATTCTCTCCGTTCTCTCTCCTCAGACCCGACGGGTCTCCGTCGACCCGACCCGTGTTTTCCGGCGCCGTCCCGCGTTCTCCTGTCACGACCCGGCCCTCCCCGAAGTCGCCTCGCCGAGCCCAGTCGACCCCGGTGGTTCCCTCACCATGCCGCCGCCCCCAGGCCTGGATCGAAGGCCTCTCTGAGCTGCGCGACCCGACCCGGCCGGTTCTCCTCCACGCCGGCGTTGCACGGGCCGATCCTCCCTGGTTTTAGGTTGTCTTCCTCATGCTGATCATCCCCGTATAGGCCTTGCATCACGATTTGGGGTGTAGAACGCTAGATCAAGGTTTGACTTTTTCGATGGTCCTGATTCGATCTGGAATCTGATCAGACGCACGAGATTGATCCAACTTCCAGGCTTGATCTAGGACGATCTAGACCGAATCTCACTTAGCTCCAGGTATGAAAGTGGCTCATCCCTTCATTTTGAACAAGTTTGTAGTTGATGACTTTGGCATCGGAGGTGGTTGATCCGGCGTTGACCGCCGTGGTTGACCACAATCTGAACCACCGCTTGTGGCGGCGCGTCTGGCCTTATTTTTGTGTTCTGTTTTCAGTTTATGCATCTACGCATCGATACGGTCGTTTTGATATATTATAAGGTTATTTTGGAGAAAGTTGATGCATGTTAGGGTTTTCGATTCGTTTCGGTTTTCGATCCGTGAGGATTTGGCCGTCCGATCGACTTGTAGTTTTGATTTGTTGATCGTAGAAGTGTTCTGAAGACGTTGGATGGTCTCGGATGAGGATCCGACTGTTGGATCGTCGTATAATTGTGTTTTGTGATTTGTGTGCTTTGTGTTGTATTGAGTGTGGCCTTGATTTGGTTAGGTGATTGATGGTTTGAGTTGGCGGACGATTGTGAATCGTATCTTGGCTGTTAGAGAAGACGCAGCAGGATTTGGAGGTGAGTAAATCTCACGGTGTTTCGGTCGATAAATTAGTTATGTTTAATTTAGTAGATTTAATTGTTAGCATGCAAAATCATATTTATCAAAATAAATTATTTGTTTTAAAATATATGAACTTGATCGACAACAGTTCATGGGTAGGTTAAAACATGGTTTTGATATAAAATGATTTTCGAGTAGTTAATTTATAAAACTATAGTTGGTATTAGTGGTCATTCCTGCGTGAATGACTACGTATATATATATATATATATATATATATATATATATATATATATATATATATATATATATAGTGTGACATTGTGATGTGCGTATGAACTGTGAATTATTCAGAATGTGATTTTGTGCGTTTACTCTTTGTGGAAAATTCGTTATATCAGGGGCTTGTTGATTTGTCATGTTGATAGAGAAATTGAATTGGGGTAACATTTTGAGTCATGTGGGATTCTTTGTAAATGTTTTCTGATCTTCGGATCTGGAGTCACAGTGGTGATCGTTTTCTGATCTTCAGATCTGGAGTCACAGTGGTGACCGTTTTCTGATCTTCGGATCTGGTGTTTTTTGGGAGTTGATGGGTGATCATCTACTTTAGTCTGAGTCGATGGGTGAACATCGACTATCGACTTTAGTTTGGAGTTGATGGGTGATCATTGACTTTAGTGTGAGATGTTGGACTTCTTCATTGATTTTCCTTTTCCTTCTAATTGTTGTTTTTTAAGTAATCTCCTGAACTAAGTTATATGCAGGAATTACCGCTTTTTGTATTGTTTGTTTTAATGTAAATTCCTGAACTAAACTCTATGCAGGGATTTATATGATTTCTTTTGTTTGTTTTCATGTGATCTCCTGAACTAAGTTTCTATGCAGGGATTACTGATTTTGCTTAATTCTTATTGTGGGTACAGTTGTGGGTTGTGATCTGTAGTGATTAGGAAACGAGTTGTGAGGTCATCGTTTTGACAAATGCTTTATGTTGAAGGGAAGTGAGTGTGATTTGTCGTTGTGATGATATGATATGATATGAACTTGATGTTTGGTTGTGTTTTGTGGAATTAAATATTGTTGCTTTAATTATCTCACGAGTTGAGAAATTATAAGCATGAGTGACGTGAGTCATTTTAATTGAGTTTACTCATACGAGCTGAAAAGCTTACCGGGTTTGTTTTATTCAACCCGGTGCACTATTCTATGGTGTAGGGTTTATTGTGCAGGTCAGTGTAATCATCATCGAAGCTGAGGTTTTGTTGCTGTCGTAGCTTGGACGTAGTATGGTATCTTGGTTCTAGTCTTCCGCTGTGTTGTGAGTGTAGAGGGTGCGTTTACTTATTGAATTATTATTCGGTTTAATTTGTAAACACTTGGTGATGTGATATTTGACTCTAGAGAACGAGTCAGTGTTGACATTGTGAGTTCAGTTTGTTTGTTGCTTAGTTTTAATGAAAAAAATTTCTATGTGTGTTTTCTTGTGTTTGTTCTCAACCTTATATATACCTATATTTTTTCACACGGAATTTTGTAGCTAATTGTTCTTTTCACACGGATTTCCGTGGGAAAAAGTTTTAGTTTTTACACAGACATCTGTAACTGTTATTTATTCACACGGATTTCCGTTGATATTGTTATTGTATAAATTATTGTGGGCCCAATTATGCTCATTTCACACGGATTTCTGTTAGTATATCTATTTCACACGGATTTCTGTGGCTTTTAAGTACAGTAAATCCGTGCGTGTTGTTATTTTGCCATGATCAATTGTCATTCGATTGTTTACACGGAATTCTGTCTCTAATAGATTTTTTCACACGGAATTCTATAGCTAATTGTTCTTTTTCACACGGATATCCGTGTTAACTTTTCACACTGATATTCGTGTGTTACTCATTTCACACAGAAATCTGTACCAAAAACTTATTGTAACGGAAATCCGTCCCTCCATAATTCACATAACATAAAAAATTAACGATTTCTCAATAAATTAGGCATTACCCATCTATTTATAGCGTATTAATAGGTATTGTGTAAAAAAATTAACCCGATCCGCCGTTATTTTGACATGAAATAAACCGGTCAACCCTTTAAACGCTTCTACTTCCCTAAGGGGAGCCGACCCTTGAGGAGATAAAATTTCAGAAAATTTTCCATTAGTTGATATAGCTTCTACCCATGAGAGCATGAGAGTTTACAGATAAAAAAAAATAAGTTACGAGTGAGCGGTGATGAGCATATTAGTTTTATGTAGTATTTAAGGTTTAGGGTCACCTACTAGATCGAAACCCAAACGACGACGAAAATAGCTGAAATTTTGAACACAACCATTTATTCTTATCATGATAACATCCTACGGTCGATTTTGATAAAGTCTATTTCCTACGCATTGTTGCTTATGGAAGGTATACTTTTCATTATAACTAATAAACTAGTTATACCACATTAGTAGACATATAAGAATTGTGTGCAATCTAAAAAATAAAAATTGAAAATTGATAAATTTGACATTACCCATCTATTTATAGCGTATTAATAGGTATGGTGTAAAAAAATTAACTCAATCCGCCGTTCTTTCAATATCAAATAAAGTGGTTAACCTTATATACACCTATACTTCCCTAAGGGTAGTAAAACCACGAGGAGATAAACTTTTCAAAATTTTTACATTATTTGGTATACCTCATATTCATGAGAGTATGAGAGCTGACAGATCGAAAAAATAAGTTGCGAATGAGCGGTTATGAGCATATTAGTTTTATGTGATATTTAGGGTTCAGGGTTGATATAGTAGATCGAGACCTAAACGATAACAAAAATAGCTGAAATTTTGACCATAACTATTTATTCTAATCATGACAACATCCAACGGTCGATTTTGATAAAGTCTATTTCCTCCACATTGTTGCTCATGGAAGGTATACTTTTATTTACAACTAATAAACTAGTTATACCACATTAGTAGACATATAAGAATTTTGTGCGAACCAAAAAATAAAAATTGAAAATCAATAAATTTTGACATTACCCATCTATTTATAGTGTATTAATAGGTATTGTGTAAAAAAATTAACTCAATCCGCCGTTATTTCGATATCAAATAAGTGGTCAACCTTATATATACCTATACTTTTTCACACGGAATTTTGTAGCTAATTGTTCTTTTCACACGGATTTCCGTGGGAAAAAGTTTTCGTTTTTACACAGACATCTGTAACTGTTATTTATTCACACGGATTTCCGTTGATATTGTTATTGTATAAATTATTGTGGGCCCAATTATGCTCATTTCACACGGATTTCTGTTAGTATATCTATTTCATACGGATTTCTGTGGCTTTTAAGTACAGTAAATCCGTGCGTGTTGTTATTTTGCCATGATCAATTGTCATTCGATTGTTTACACGGAATTCTGTCTCTAATAGATTTTTTCACACGGAATTCTGTAGCTAATTGTTCTTTTTCACACGGATATCCGTGTTAACTTTTCACACTGATATTCGTGTGTTACTCATTTCACACAGAAATCTGTACCAAAAACTTATTGTAACGGAAATCCGTCCCTCCATAATTCCCATAACATAAAAAATTAACGATTTCTCAATAAATTAGGCATTACCCATCTATTTATAGCGTATTAATAGGTATTGTGTAAAAAAATTAACCCGATCCGCCGTTATTTTGACATGAAATAAACCGGTCAACCCTTTAAACGCTTCTACTTCCCTAAGGGGAGCCGACCCTTGAGGAGATAAAATTTCAGAAATTTTTCCATTAGTTGATAGATTTTTTCACACGGAATTCTGTAGCTAATTGTTCTTTTTCACACGGATATCCGTGTTAACTTTTCACACTGATATTCGTGTGTTACTCATTTCACACAGAAATCTGTACCAAAAACTTATTGTAACGGAAATCCGTCCCTCCATATTTCACATAACATAAAAAATTAACGATTTCTCAATAAATTTTGCATTACCCATCTATTTATAGCGTATTAATAGGTATTGTGTAAAAAAATTAACCCGATCCGCCGTTATTTTGACATGAAATAAACCGGTCAACCCTTTAAACGCTTCTACTTCCCTAAGGGGAGCCGACCCTTGAGGAGATAAAATTTCAGAAATTTTTACATTAGTTGATATAGCTTCTACCCATGAGAGCATGAGAGTTTACAGATCAAAAAAATAAGTTACGAGTGAGCGGTGATGAGCATATTAGTTTTATGTAGTATTTAAGGTTTAGGGTCACCTACTAGATCGAAACCCAAACGACGACGAAAATAGCTGAAATTTTGAACACAACCATTTATTCTTATCATGATAACATCCTACGGTCGATTTTGATAAAGTCTATTTCCTACGCTTTGTTGCTTATGGAAGGTATACTTTTCATTATAACTAATAAACTAGTTATACCACATTAATAGACATATAAGAATTGTGTGCAATCTAAAAAATAAAAATTGAAAATTGATAAATTTGACATTACTCATCTATTTATAGCGTATTAATAGGTATGGTGTAAAAAAATTAATTCAATCCGCCGTTCTTTCAATATCAAATAAGTGGTTAACCTTATATACACATATACTTTTTCACACGGAATTTTGTAGCTAATTGTTCTTTTCACACGGATATCCGTGTGAAAAGGTTTTAGTTTTTACACAGACATCAGTTACTGTTGTTTATTCACACGCATTTCTGTGTGTAGTCTCCTTTTTCACACGGAATTCTGTAGCTCATTGTTCTTTTCACACGGATATCTGTGTCAACATTTTCACACGGAAATCCGTGTGAATTACTCATTTCATACATAAATCTGTATCAAATAATTATTATAACGGAAATCTGTCCCTCCGTAATTCACATAACAAACAAAATTAATGATTCCGAAATAAACTAATTTCGGATTTTCACACAGAAATCAGTGTGAATTGATCTGCACACAGATATCCGTGTAAAAATATTTTATCATTTACACAGACATCTGTTACTATTGTTTATTCACACGGATTTCCGTCGATATTGTTATTGTATAAATCACTGTGGGGCTCAATTATGTTCTTTTCACACAGATATCTGTATCAAATACTTATTGTAACGGAAATCCGTCCCTCCATAATTCACATAACATAAAAAATTAATGATTTCGAAATAAACTAATTTATAATACGTACAGAAATCAGTGTGAATTGATTTTCACACAGATATCCGTGTGAAAATGTTTTAGTTTTTACACAGATATCTGTGACTGTTGTTTATGCACACGGATTTCCGTTGATATTGTTATTGTATAAATTATTGTGGGCCCGATTATGCTCATTTCACACGGATTTCTGTTAGTATTTCTATTTCACAAGGATATCTGTGGCTTTTAACTACAGTAAATCCGTGTGTGTTGTTATTTTGCTAGTAGTGAGGTGACAGGAGAAGAAAAATTTCAATTGTAAAGAAAAAAAAAAGTCTCTGAGAGTCGACCAAAAAAGGGGGGTTACTCTAGTTGAACAAAAAATAAATAAATAAATAAAATACTAGCTCACAGTCTTGTTATCTAACATAGGTATATATCTAAATTTCCACTCTGACCCTTATTTATTATAATAAAGGTTACTCAATTTTCATATTCCTTTGAAACTCAACTATATGTACATTTAGATGCCTCCATACTCTGTTATTGATTACTAAAGTGATGTTTCTTTTACCCTTTTCTATTGCCTTGTACGCTAGCTAGCTGCACACTTTTCTTTTTTTATAGAGCAACTCCAACAACTTCCCTATAATTTTTGTAGGATTAAATTTTGTTTAGTCCCTGTACTATGACTCTGTCATCGTTTCAGTCCCTGACATTCTAATTTAATCTAAAAAGTCCCTGAGGTCACAATTTCCGTCTAATAGGTCCTCGCCGTCCAATTATTCCGTTAACAGGCTGACGTGGCACAACCTTAATTGAGTGCCACATCAGCAATTTAACGGCCCAACTTGACAGAATCTTAACGGCGAGGACCTATTAGACGGAAATTATGACCTCAGGGACTTTTCAGATTAAATGAGAATGTCAGGGACTGAAACGAAAAAATGGTCAGAGTACAGGGACTAAACATAATTTAATCCATTTTTGTATTATAGGGAAGCAAAAGTCAAAACTTTAACTTTTTTTTCTTCTCCAACTCCAACATATTCTCTATTTTACAGCAATCTCTAAAATATCAAGGAAGGAGATTGCTGTAAATTTAAGGAATTTGGTTTTCTATTTCCTCACTATCCCTAAAATGGGGATAGTTATAGGAAATTTGTTGGAGCAAAAGAGACTCATTTTTCCCTAAAATAGAGTAAAATCAAAATATAGGGAAGCTGTTAGAGTTGCTCTTAGACAACATATACCTTGGTAATCTGCATTTGTTTAAATAATCTATTTTTATTGATCAACTTGATCAATGACTGAACTTTCAGGTAACTTTTCCGATAAACTTTTCAGTGACATTCTGGCGAGCCGTCACCCGTGGTGGAGCAAGGTGGTGGGAAGTTCACCCCACTTATTCAAATTTGATTTTCAAAACTCCCTCTATTCTTGTCCTTTCAACAATTTTTTTTTTTTGACTAAAAATGGGGATTAATACTATTGGATAAAAGACCTCATCTCTCTCTCCTTTCTATCCTAGCATATTTTGAAGAGTAAAAAAGCCTTATCTCTATCAATACTTCACCATTCACCCATTCTCTCTCTCTCTCTCTCTCTCTCTCTCTCTCTCTATTTTAGCTCTATCTTTCTCTCTACAACTCTACCTGCCTTAGTGCTCTATGTCTTAATTCAGTCGCCTAATTTTCCCATTAAAGAGAGGACCCTGTTTGATCCTTTCATATTGGAGTCAAGCTCAATCGATCTCTTTCAATTTGAAACCCTACTATATAGGATTGTAGACCAAGTGTGTGCACCTTATTATTTGCACGATGCAGTTTTGAGACATCATTGTGGAGATCATTATTTTTTGTAGATGTAGTGTTAATTTATTAAAAGATGGTCTTGTTTGATTATTCTTTGTCAATGAATGATTACCCCATCCTATTATTTTTTTGATGAACTTTGATGCTTTTGTGATCTACGTTTTATTAGATTTATAATCATATCAAGTCTTGCAGAGCTGGCTTGGTCACTTCTCAATCACCGATTGTTGCCTAACAGGTATATTCAGCTATCATATTGGATTGATCAATGTGGTCTTTCCATGTTTTAGAAATGCTGCAAAACTTTACTTTATAGATGCTTTTAATCTCGGACAGTCAGACATGACATATGCGTATTGAATCACTCTATCATATTATGTGTGAAAGTATACGTTGAGTCGATTAACAAAACTAAATTCTCACATAAAAACGTAAAGTATCCGGAAGTGGACCGTCGATCAGTTATACAACCTGCCCAGTCTGCATCTGTATACCCCAAAACATCCAAATGCCTATGCTTAGAAAACACCAACCCCCTTCCAGGAGCAGACTTCAAGTACCTCAAGATCCGAACTACAGCTTCTATATGAGCCTTACTAGGATTATGCATGAACTGACTCACAACACTAACTGCATAGGCTAAGTCTGGTATAGTGTGTGACAAATAAATTAATCTTCCAACTAACCTCTGATATCTTGCCTTATTTGTGGGTACTTGATCTGGATACTCAGCTAATCGATGGTTCTGCTCAATGGGTGTGTCAGCTGGTTGGCAATCGAGCATACCCGTCTCTGCTAATAAGTCAAGGACATACTTTCTTTGGCTCAACATATATAATACAATCTTTTCCTCTAGCAACTTCTATTCCCAAGAAATATTTCAAACTCCCCAAGTCTTTCATTTCAAATTCTGCTGACAATGCACTCTGCAACTTCTTAATCTCCTCAAGATCATTACCTGTCACCACCATGTCATCCACATAAATAATTAAAGCTGTAACTTTACCCTTCTGATGCTTAAGGAATAGGGTATGATCTGAATTGCTCTGCCTGTACCCAATCCTCCTCATGAATGTCGTGAATCGACCAAACCAAGCTCTTGGAGATTATTTGAGGCCATATAGGGACTTCCTTAAACGACACACCACCTTGACTCCAGTGGAAGTACCATATCCCGGAGGGAAGTCCATGTATACTTCTTCATTCAAATCACCATGCAACAAGGCATTTTTAACATCAAATTATTGCAGAGGCCAATCAAGATTAGCTGCTAGAGACAGAAGTACCCGGATTGTATTGATCTTTGCTACTGGTGCAAAAGTTTCATCATAGTCCACACCATACTTCTGGGTATAACTCTTCGCTACTAGCCTTGCCTTATATCTGTTCACTGAACCATCTGAATTGTGCTTCACTGTATACACCCATCGGCACCCAACTATTTTCTTTCCAGGAGGTAGTGATACTAATTCCCACGTTTGATTTTTCTCAAGTGCATCCATCTCCACAGCCATTGCTTTTGCCCACTTCTCATCCTTCATTGCATCCTTCACTATACTAGGAAGTGACACAGAAGATAATTGATTCACAAAGGCTACATATGGTTTAGACAACCTATGATTAGACACATAATTAGCTACATGATATTTGGTCTTAGCACACAAACTTGGTTCATATTTCTTGGCAGGCTGGCCACGATTAGACCGTTCTGGTAAGACTTGTGTTTAAACATGTGTAGAATCAGTTAAAGGAGTAACACTATTAGACAAAGGTGGGTTATGGGACCAAGGCAAACTACTACGTACCTCAGATGAAGATTGAATAGGGGAGACCACTGATGGAGAGGGAGAGACTGAATGATTAGGAGCTTCTTCTTGACGGGTAGACGATTCAGCAATTGTCTTTTCTGTTTCGGAATTCACAATGCTCTTTTTGGCAGTTGCATGCCGAAGGGTAGACGATTCAGCAATTGCCTTTTTTGTTTCAAAACTCGCAATGCTTTGTTCAGCAGTTGCATGGCGAAGGGTAGACGATTCAGTAATTGCCTTTTCCGTTTCAGAACTCGCAATGCTCTGTTCGACAATTGCCTTTTCTGTTTCTGCAGGAATGTCGTTGGTTTTTTGGCCACTGGACATTTCCTCTTCACTAAACGATCGATCGTTTGAGATAAAGTGATCGATCGTTGGTCTGTTTGGTACTGTCCTTCATAAAAAACACCCTGCTGCTCCCCTGACTATGAGTCGTAGAAGGTGGAAAATAACATGTATCCTCACTGAATGTCACATCCATGGTGACATAGAATCGTTGAGAGGGAGGATGATAACACTTGTATCCTTTCTGCTGAGTCCCATACCCAACAAAGACACACTTGAGAGCCCTTGCATCTAACTTGGAACGTTGGTTATTATAAAGATGGACATAGGCTACACAACCAAAGACACGAGCAGGAAGGGTACGTATTAAGAGATGGGATAGAGACATAACTAGACAATACCTCAAATGGAATACGACCTTGAAGAGAGGAAGATGGGAGACGATTAATAAGATGAGAGACACACAACACTGCCTCTCCCCAAAGGTATCTAGGCATATTGGCACTAAAGAGAAGGGCGCGACCCATGTCTAACAAATTACGATTCTTCCGCTCAGAGACCCCATTCTGTTATGGTGTTTGTGGGCAAGTGGTTTGGTGAACAATTCCATGAGATTGGAAGTAATCACGAAATGAATGATTAACAAACTCCCCCCATTATCAGACTGAAATATCTTAATACAAGCATCATATTGGGTACATACAAGATTATGAAAAGCTGTAAAGGCAGAGAAGACTGCATCTTTTGACTTAAGTAAAACAACCCAAGTCAATCTTGTGAAATCACCAATGAATAAAACAAAATAACGCATTCCAGAAAGGGTTGAATGTTTGGATGCTCCCCATAAATCGGAATGAATCAATTCAAATGGCATTATACTAGAATGAAAACTGGAAGAATAGCTAGACCTATGACTCTTAGCTACAACACAAGTCTCACAATGCAAGCTAGACTCCTTTATTCCCAAAAACAAAGAGGGCATGGACTTCTTCATAACTCCAAAGGATGGATGGTCTAAACGGCGATGCCACAACCATAACTCATTCAACCGATCAGAACTCAATGTCAGGGCAATAGGGTTTTGCAAACTTGGCGGTGCTTGTGTCTGTCCTGCATACATGCAATCCAAGTGAAACAGTCTCTCCTTTAGGTCTCCCTTGCCAATTATCACCCGATTGCACAGATCTTGAAAGATGACATACATAGGATAAAAGGTTACAGAACATTTGTTTTGTGTATTCAATTGAGACACAGATAAGAGATGATGAGACAAAGATGGTACAAAGAGAATATTATGAAGAGTAATGGAAGGTGTAACCTGGACAGATCCAATTCCTAAGACCGGGAAAGACTCACCATTGGCATTAGAGACATGTGTTATGGATGGGGATGACAGCTTAATAAAGAAAGACTTATCATAGGTCATATGATCAGACGCACCTGAATCAATTATCCATGTATTACTACCAGTAAAGCCAGAAACATTTAAAGCAACACCAATTTTACCTCGATTTTCCTGAGCTAGGGAAACATTACCCATAGTTTGATCTTGGCCCTCCATGCCATAGAAATCAGGTTCTTGCACCTGCACCAGTTGGATTGCCGCCTTGCTTTCCTGACCAATGTTATTCCCTTTCCAACCAGAGTTATTAGAGTTGAGTCTTAGCAACTTGGGGCATTGACTCTTGTAGTTGTAAGACCTCGGAAATTTGTTATTAATTTCTAATGGTTTCCGGGAATTAGTGAAGTGTTCGTTTGTATGATTTCATGGCTCGTGAATGGAGCGGAAGTGTTTCGGACGAATTATTAGTCGAAGAATATGGTTTTAGGGGGGTGGCAATGGTTGACTTTTTATACGTTGGGTTTCTCCAAAAACTTCCTTCACGAAAGTCGTAGACCGCATCGATACGAGTTCGTGGACATGTGGAACGCGAGAATCGGAGTTCGTATGAGAAAGTTATGAGCGATTGAAATTTGGAGAAATTTCTATAAATATAAGAAAATTCCGGATTTTTTCATAAATCCCAAAAGTTCCGAAAACCCGACGCCAGCGGCGCCGTCGCGCATCCTCCGGCCACGACCCGGCCCTCCCCGAGCTCGCCTCGAGCCGCCCAGCCGCTCCCTGCCATCATCTTGCCCCGCCGCCGCCCCCAGAGCTGGATCGAAGACACCACAGCCGTGTGAAACCCGACCCGGCCGGAGATCCCCGATTTAGGCGTTGTACGGGCTGATCCTTCTCAGTTTTGGAATCTCCTCCTCCTCCTGATCTTCCTCATATCCTCCTTGTACCACGATTTTGAGTGTAGAGTGGTAGATCAAGGTTTGAAGTTTTCGACGTCCCTGATTCGATCTAGGATCTGATCAGACGCACGAGATTGATCTAACTTCCAGGCTTGATCTAGGACGATCTAGACCGAATCTCACTTAGCTCCAGGTATGAAAGTGACTCATCCCTTCATTTTGAACAAGTTTGTAGTTGATGACTTTGGCATCGGAGGTGGTTGATCCGGCGTTGACCGCCGTGGTTGACCACAATCTGAACCACCGCTTGTGGCGGCGCGTCAGACCATATTTTTGTGTTCTGTTTTCAGTTTATGCATCTACGCATCGATACGGTCGTTTTGATATATTATAAGGTTATTTTGGAGAAAGTTGATGCATGTTAGGGTTTTAGGGTTTTCGATTCGTTTCGGTTTTCGATCCGTGAGGATTTGGTCATCTGATTGACTTGTAGTTTTGGTATTTGGATCGTATAATTATTCCGGAGACCTCGAGTGGTCTCGGATGAAGTTTTGTCTCAATCGGGATTACTTTCTGAATTTTAGGGCAAATGGAGTTCGAAATATAATCGTTTTCGATTCGTGGACTAAGTTAGGATCGTGTTTGATTAGGTGATTGACGGATCAATAGGTGGACGATTACGGATCGTTGTTTTTGGGCTGTTGAGAAGACGCAGCTGGATTTGAGGTGAGTAAATCTCACGGTGTTTCGGTTGATAAAGTAGTTATGTTTTAATTTAGTATACTTAATTGTTAGCATGAAAAATCGTATTTATTAAAATAAATTATTTGTTTTAAAATATATGAACTTGATCGACAACGGTTCATGGGTAAGTTAAAACAATGTTTTGATATAAAATGATTTCCGAGGGGAATAATTTATAAAACTATAGTTGGTATTAGTGGTCATTCCTGCGTGAATGACTACGTATATATATATTTACGTGGAATATATATATGGATGGTGTGGCGTTGTGATATGTATATGTTTGATGATTATATTGTTGAAAGAGTGAATTGAAAATGTGATGTGACATTGTGAGTCGTGTGGGATTTCCTTAAAAGGTTTGTTCTGAGGGCTAAGTGGTCCGAGGTCCGACGGTTACAGTGGTAACCTGTTAGGGGGGTTTGTTCTGAGGGCCAGGTGGTCCGAAGTCCGATGGTTACAGTGGTAACCTGTTGTTAAGTCATCGGATGCTTGCACTTTGGTCAAGGGGGCAGGTTACGATACAGTTATCGGATGCTTGTACCTTGGTCAAGGGGGCAGGTTACGATACAGTTAGGGTGTAAGTCATCGGATGCTTGCACCTTGGTCAAGGGGACAGGTTACAGTTCAGTTATCGGATGCTTGTACCTTGGTCAAGGGGGCAGGTTACTATGCAGTGGGTTGTTGTGAGATGATTTATTGGGAGTTGATGGGTGATCATCTACTTTAGTCTGAGTCGATGGGTGAACATCGACTATCGACTTTAGTTTGGAGTTGATGGGTGATCATTGACTTTAGTGTGAGTTGTTGGACTTCCTCATTGATTTTCCTTTCCTTCTAATTGTTGAATTTTAATGTAATCTCCTGAACTAAGTTATATGCAGGGATTACTGCCTTTTGTATTGTTTGTTTTTAATGTAATCTCCTGAACTAAGTTATATGCAGGGATT
The DNA here is from genome assembly GCF_958449725.1 of Rosa rugosa. NCBI lineage: Eukaryota > Viridiplantae > Streptophyta > Magnoliopsida > Rosales > Rosaceae > Rosa > Rosa rugosa. The sequence continues at coordinate 19,279,309 of NC_084820.1, read as the reverse complement.
ACTGTCTTTTGAATTGTTTGTTTAATGTAAATTCCTGAACAGGGATTTATATGATTTCTTTTGTTTGTTTTCATATGATCTCCTGAACTAAGTTTCTATGCAGGGATTATTGATTTTGCTTAATTCTTATTGTGGGTATAGTTGTGGGTTGTGATCTGTAGTGATTGGAAAATGAGTTGGGGTGGCATGATTTTGGCAACCGCGTCATGTTGAGGGAAATGAGTATGTTTTCCTGGTTGTGCCGTTGAGGCAAAGGAATGGTGATCTGATAGATTGTGGGGACGTAAAATGTTTAAAATATTGGGTGTTATTTGTATAGTTGGAGATTGTGGGAAGTGAGATAAAATGAATTGAGAATCAGAGCATGTGGGTTTTAGTTGGGTTGAAATTATTGAGCATGATATTGATTAATTTGAACTTGATGTTTTTGTTGTGTTAATTAAATATTGTTGCTTTAATTATCTCACGAATTGAGAAATTATAAGCATGAGTGACGTGAGTCATTTTAATTGAGTTTACTCATACGGGTTGAAAGGCTTACCGGGTTTGTTGTTTACATTCCCGGTGCACTATTCTATGGTGTAGGGGTTATTGTGCAGGTTTGAATATCGAGTGATCATTATCAAAGCTGAGGTGTACGTTCGATGGCGTGGACGTGGAAGGGTGCTCTTAGTTTTAAGTCTTCCGCTGGGTAGTGAGTTGTGGTGGGTGTGTTTACTTATTGAATTGTCATTCAGTTTGATTTGTAAACTATCTGTAATGTAATATGTGACTCTAAAGAACGAGTCGGTATTGACATTGTGAGTTCAGTTTGTTTGTTACTTAGTTTAAATGAAAAATTTTCTATATGTGTTTTCTTGTGTTTGTTCTCGCGTTTCGGATTTGAATTTAATTATTCAAAATTCGGGGCGTGACAGTAGTGGCCAATAGTTTTACAATAGTTGCAATTCACCTGACTGTTGAATGAAACTGGTCCCCTGTTATAATTCTGACTTGGTTGACACCTTTGATTGTTGATGTTTTGAACAATCACAACATTATGAGGGGCGGAAGGAGAGCCCTCGTTTTCTCCATTGAACAGCGAACTAAGGGGCAAACCTGCCATTCTTCTTCTTCAAACAGTAACACAAATCACACACTTTGATATGGCTAAGAAAGGAGAGGCTAATTGCAAGGTGTTGCAAACTTTAGGGTTTTAGAGAAAAAGGAACAGAGGACGAAGACAAAATACAAACTCTTAAAGAGTACAAAGACAAATTTGCAGCGGAAACAAACGAACAGAGTCCAGACGGATCTCTGCTCTGATACCAAGTCAAACAGAATAAAGACAAAGAGGAAGTTTGGGAATTTCTGATGTATTGATTTTCTCCAAAGACGGAGTACATATACAAAGTATACACAATCCTAATAGGAAACTAATTACACCATGATATTCTCCTTAACTATACAATCCTAATTATACTACAATTCCTACAATTATGGTAAGTGACTCACGCCAACAGTTCTCTCGTCCCCTCCTCAGTCTTCACTTCTACCTTCCAAAAAAATTACCTCTGGGATCAACACACCAATCAGATTGCTTTAGGAATTCACTCTTTATGGTCCTATATTATTAGTTTTAAATGAGCTGAAGAGGAGTGGTCCATATCATCTGCAAACTCCTAAATCTTGCGCTTTCAAGTAGAACAGTGAACAAAGCTTTTGGTGGCACTGAGAAGAACCCAGTTCAATTCTTATCAAGCTGGGGTTCCAAGGAAGATCATTGAAGCAGACAGGGTATTGTATTTAATTTCTAATTTTGGAAATCATAAAGGGTTCTTGACCGACCCTTTTAGAGTTAGAGTTTATATTACCGTTGTTATTTGCTGTTTGTGAATTTAAGTTCAAATATTAGAATTGCAGGGTACCCATTTTAATTATTTTGATTTTGAGTATCCTTCATGTGGTTGGATATTAGAAGATTAGGATTTTCTGTGCATATTATGTAGGATTTGGTTTGAGTGGATTTGGTGTGCTGTTGTATCCTGGGTCTGTGTAGGCAAGACATTTGAAATGCGATCTTTGGCCTTCACACATGGTCTGTTGCTACTGTGTTGACAATTTTTGTATGTATCATAATCTATCACATTTTCGATAAACCTTGCATAGAAAATAGTTAACACTTAACAGTAACAAATCCTGCGGCATAGCGCGGGAACTCTTTCTAGTGTGGTAGAATAGCATATAGCACTTGAATCCTCATTTAAGCACCACCAAAACAAAGTTCCTATTGGGCTTAAGAGTTAGCAAGTTAAGAATCCAGAGCCTGTTTGGACCTAAATTTAGCTACTCTCGTGTACGACCATGTTTAGAAGAAACGGGACTAAGTTGGCACCCATTCAAGATAAATAGTTCGTGAAGTCATACAACCAAGGGAAAAGTGTCGGTCGGTCATCCAGCTTGATTTGAGGTTTTAGGAACGGACGACCGAGGGAAAAGTGAAGTCATACAACCGAGGGAAAAGTGTCGGTCGGTCACCCAGCTTGATTCGAGGTTTTAGGAACGGACGACCGAGGGAAAAGTGAAGTCATACAACCGAGGGAAAAGTGTCGGTCGGTCACCCAGCTTGATTTGAGGTTTTAGGAACGGACGACCCAAAAATCAGTGAGTTGGACCATGCAGCCATATGTTTGGTTTAGTCCGAGTTCAAAAGGGTAGTTACGCATGTGGGCCGAAATGAGAATTAAAAGTGTTCGGCCAAGTTTAGGCAACAATATCGACTGAGGAATCCTCGCAAGGAAGGAGTTCGAATCAATTATAGATTTCGATTGTGAAGATTTCAGATATCAGCCAAGTCAGGATTTTATGAGACGAATCAATCCTAGAAGGAAGGAGAATCCTACTTCAATTCCACGTCTTGGAGGACAAGTTAGCTAGGGTTTTTGACTTGTATATATAGCACATTGTAACTCATTGTAAAAGGTCCTGCACCACACAAACAAATCAATATACAACTTTTACACAAACTTCTCTCTTACTATCTCATAGGTACTTTGCCTTCGATTCAACTTTTATAACTTGTTTTTCATTTCTAGTTTCTTATTTCAATTCAGTACTTTACATTCAAGCACCTTACTTTCTTGTTCATTTATTTTTTATGCACTTTAGTTTTCGCACTTAGAAGTAGTTCGTAACGTAGAATTATCATCCATTGATCTCTTTCGGCCAGTCCGGATTGGATCGATGCGATTTGTTGTTCACACACATATCATCTCACAACGTTTTGATAACCGAGTTCACTTCACCTTCGTCTTCACCGTGATCTGCGAGTACCTTCACCCGATAGATCTCTCGCTTGTCACCCGAACATTTGAGTTTACCCAAGAAGTGAACGTGATAGAAGATCCTGGTCAGAATTGACGCCTAACCGAAGTCCTTGCAACAGAGGCATTAGAACCTAACGGCCGAGAGGGTTCCTTCCTCGGCCAACAATCATTTGATAGTAGTCAGATACAAGCGCAAATCAGATCTAAACCTTAGTCGGCCATTCGGCCGCGAGTTGGCATGCCCGCGCAATTTCAGAAGGACGATTCAACCACAGGTCCCTCGGCCCTCATTTCGGCCGAGACGATTTTGAGGCAAACATCTTTTGGCACGCCCAGTGGGACACTAATGTATTAGCATATTTACAAATGAGTTTCTATGAGCTGAATGCAAAAGGCTCTAATTCAATATATGATGCCAATAGTGGATACAGCTATGCCACATACAATAGTTTTGTTGATTGGAATAGTCACGCTGTATGGAGTTTATCGACACCAACAACCCAACCTCAATATGGTTTTAACGGCCATCATGTGGATGGAACATGGACTAACCAAATGGCTGGATATGTAGTCGATCCACGGCCCGAACTTGTTTCAAATCACCAACAAAATTGTTTGAAAATCATGGAGTCAATACAAAAGAATATAGACAATTTGTATGAAAACTCTCAAAGAACCCAAGAAGAGTTGGATGAATACTTTCGAAAACGTAAAGAGAAGCTAGACGATGATTGGCGAAGGTATGAGGAAGAGTCCATGGAGAGAAGGAGAAAGTCCGAGGAAGAATATCGAGCACAACAAAATGCATATATGATTTCAATGGTATCTCGTCCACTTAATCCATGCATCCAATACGACGAGGAAATTTTTAGTTCGGTTGTAGAAGATAAAGTCGGCCGAGAAGCTCCGCAGCTGGCTGAATTAAAGATTGAGCCCAAAATTGGTCATTCAAGTGTGTTCGAAGAAGTAGACAATCATGTGATTGAGTACAAAGACCAATTAGTTGAAGAAATTGAACATTTTGACATGATTGTTGGAGACAAAACTGACCTTGAAAAATCAAAATCAGCAAAATCTGAGGTAAAAGCCGAAGTTCGTGATTCAAGTACATGTCCAGAGGTTGAAATATCGGCCTACATAATGGCCGAAAAAGAAGATCATACTACAAGGGATTTGAGTATGATACTTTACCGCCTCCAAAAGCTTGAACCAAATGCCAAAAACAAAGGAACTTCTGAGTTCGAAATAAAGCATCGTTGGCCACCTCCATAACGGCCACAAGAATTTTTACATTTTTATTTTCTTTCTTTAGTTTCGGCAAAAATTTTATTTTCAAAAAAAATTGTGTTGGTAAGAGTCCATATTTTACTTCTATGTTTGTTGTCGGCCAAAATGAACTAAACTCGGCCGAGTTAGAAAAAGTTGAGCCAGCCGAAGTGCTTTGGAATTCAGCCGAATCGACGAAGAATTCAGTTGGCCGAAATTCAAAAGTCGGCCGAATCGACCAAGATTTTGTTTGGCCGAAGTAAAAAGAAATCTCAGTCGAGATGATCAAGAGTTAGGTCGGTCGAGGTGAATAAGAAGAGGGTCGGCGAAAGTGCTTTAGAAGTCGGCCGAGTTTACCAAGGATTTTGTTTGGCCGAAGTAAAAAGAAAGTCGGCCGAATTGACCAAGATTTTGTTCGGCCGAGATAGAAAAAAGTTGGGTCGGCCGAAGTGCTTTAGAAGTCGGTCGAGTCGACCAAGAATTTGGTTGGCTGAAATTCAAAAGTCGGTCGAATCGGCCAAGATTTTGGTTGGCCGAAGTAAAAAAGAAATGTCGGCTGAGTTGGATAAAACTTGGTTGGCCGAAGTAAGAAAGAAAGTGTCAGCCGAGTTAGAAAAAATTTGGTTGGCCGAAATTCAAAAGTCGGCCGAATCGACCAAGATTTTGGTTGGCCGAAGTAAATAAAAAAAGCGTTGGCCAAAGTGCTTTAGAAGTCGGCCGAGTAGACCAAGAATTTGGTTGGATGAAGCAAAATGAAATATCGGCCGAATCGATCAAGATTTTGATTGGTTGAAGTAAAATGAAATATCGGCCGAGTCGACCAAGAATTTGGTTGGTTAAAGTAAAAACTAAACGTCGACCGAGGTGACCAAGAGTTGGGTCGTCCGAGGTAAATAAGAAATATCGGCCGATTTTTAACCAAAAGTTGGGTCGGCCGAGGTAGACAAGAAGTGTTGGTCGAGTTTTAATCAAGAGTTAGGTTGGCTGAGGTACTTTAGAAGTCAGCCGAGGCTACTAAGAATTTGGTTGGAATAATAATGTCGGCCAAGTTATCCAAGAGTTTGGTTGGCCGAAGTACTTGAGAAGTCGGTCAAGTCCGCCAAGAATTTTGTTGACCGAAGAACTTCCTTAATATTTTTCAAGCTTGCATACCTTGGTCGACCTTTCGCTTCAAGATGCCTCTCTTCTTGTTGTACGACCAGACCGATGACAAAATCAAGCTATACCTAGTGAGATCTTGTTGGGGAACAATGGTTCGGATAGCGGCCGAAGTGGCTTTGACTTGTTCTTCAGCTTCGGCCAAACTGCTTCTTCAAATCAAGCACTTTTTGCCTTTCCTCGTCCAAAGAAGTCTTCAACTTATGAAGTTGGCCAAGATCGGTAGACTGGCGAATGTCATCATCCTCACTTTCAACTTCTCGCCGGCTTCAAACTCTTTTTGGGCTTCGAGACAAGGAGAGAGACTGAAATTTACAACTGCGAAACAGACATGAATTTCATAAGCTTCTACCTGAGAGAAATGTTTGGCTGAAATAAGTACTTCGACCGCCTCCTTGAAAGCAAGAAAACTAGCCTCGGTTACTGCTCTCGTATCACAATCCAAAAACTGTCTGACCGACTCAAGTGCCTTCTTGGTTTCGGTTGTTTCAAGCTTTTTCTGTACTGGGCTCGTGTTGTTGTCTAGCGTATCAAGAAATTGAAGTAACTCCAAACCAAGATCATCTGTTGTTTGGTCCTAGAAAGAAAAAGATATGAGATTGATTTAATTCAGCTGGGCTTTGTATCTTGGATATCTCGGCCAAGTTTTCAAAACGGGCAAGCTTTGGCTGCTTCTCGGCCTAGTTCGCAGTTTGGGATGTCTCGGCCAAGGTTCTAAATATCACAGAACATGGCCGAGTCTCAAGTCCTGGCCGAGTTACTTTTTCCTACCTCAAACTACAAGACCAAGTTGTAGTATTTGACATACACGATGCCGGCCGAGTTATTAATATAATGGTAGTTGCATGCAGCTGCAACTAAAAGGTCATGCAATTATATTATATAATTGTGGTTGCTTGCAATTGTACTAGAAGTTCATGCAATTGCAACCAGAAGCCCAACTCCATGTTCAATGCCCATTACATATAATACCCATTATATGATTATATAATTGTGTCCATCACCACTAAGCCATTATCTTGGAAGCCTCGTCCAAAGATGAGAACTCGGTCAAGCATAAAAACAACCTCGGCCAAAAATATGGGCTCGGCCAAGTTTAAAGTCAACCTCGACAGGAAGATGTGGACTCAACCAAGTCAAAAGGCTTGGCCAAAGCAAGTGGACACCTCAGCCAAATTTTGGAGTACCATAGAATTTTTGACTGAGTAGTACGTCTTGACCGAGTAATAAGTCTTGGGTGAGTAGTAAACATGACCGAGTAGTAAGTCATGGCCGAGTAGTAAGCATGAACTGAGCCGTATGCCATGGCCGAGTAATTTTTGTTATCCCAGGCAACCTGACCAAGTTTCAAACCTGGGATATATCGGCCAAGTCTTTCAAATTTTACATGTCAAGGCCAAGTAATTATGATTATGTGCAATAATTATATAATTATAATTATAATTATAATTATAATTATGTTCTATAATTATAATTGCATGCAGTCGGCCGAAGCACATGACTACATATTCATGATTCTTTGATGGCATATATATAATCATATTGAAGAGTCATGCACATGTCTGGAAAGCCTTGGTCAAAGTTATGGGTTTGGTACATATATAATCATGTTGACCGGCCTAGTAACACTCTTTGGGTTTGGTCAACTCGGTCATATCTAGAATCATGCAAAGTTTGTGGAGACTACACCCCAGCTGACACGTTTGAAATCACAAACCTTGTTGTTGACTACCAGCTAGCTTTGCCTCCAATTGGTTCACCTCGGCCGAGCTTTTCGTTCAAGATGACTCAACCGAGTCTAAAGTATTGGTTGAGCTTTTTTATCTTGGCCAACATGACTGACTGTTTTAACAATTAAATGGCTCAACCAAGTTTAAGATCTCCAATCAATGGTGTAGTACGGTTGAGCTCATGGGAAAGAATTTAAGTTCGGGAAGGCTTGTGGCCAAGCATGATATCGCGGCTGAGCAATACATCACCATCGAGTTCGGACAGGTAAGTTAAGTCCAAGGTAGTATGCCAACTCGGCTGAGTCCGCAAGTTTTAATGTCTTGTTCGAGAGTTACGGGTCTGGGTCACCCGTCGAAACTTCTTTCAAGTCAGTTCAACCGAGCTATCTAAGGTATTCTACTCAAGTCTCATAACCACTTGGTTTGACAGCCAAAGCTTATGAGACTGGGGGGGGGCAATGTTTGGACCTAAATTTAGCTACTCTCGTGTACGACCATGTTTAGAAGAAACGGGACTAAGTTGGCACCCATTCAAGATAAATAGTTCGTGAAGTCATACAACCAAGGGAAAAGTGTCGGTCGGTCATCCAGCTTGATTTGAGGTTTTAGGAACGGACGACCGAGGGAAAAGTGAAGTCATACAACCGAGGGAAAAGTGTCGGTCGGTCACCCAGCTTGATTCGAGGTTTTAGGAACGGACGACCGAGGGAAAAGTGAAGTCATACAACCGAGGGAAAAGTGTCGGTCGGTCACCCAGCTTGATTTGAGGTTTTAGGAACGGACGACCCAAAAATCAGTGAGTTGGACCATGCAGCCATATGTTTGGTTTAGTCCGAGTTCAAAAGGGTAGTTACGCATGTGGGCCGAAATGAGAATTAAAAGTGTTCGGCCAAGTTTAGGCAACAATATCGACTGAGGAATCCTCGCAAGGAAGGAGTTCGAATCAATTATAGATTTCGATTGTGAAGATTTCAGATATCAGCCAAGTCAGGATTTTATGAGACGAATCAATCCTAGAAGGAAGGAGAATCCTACTTCAATTCCACGTCTTGGAGGACAAGTTAGCTAGGGTTTTTGACTTGTATATATAGCACATTGTAACTCATTGTAAAAGGTCCTGCACCACACAAACAAATCAATATACAACTTTTACACAAACTTCTCTCTTACTATCTCATAGGTACTTTGCATTCGATTCAACTTTTATAACTTGTTTTTCATTTCTAGTTTCTTATTTCAATTCAGTACTTTACATTCAAGCACCTTACTTTCTTGTTCATTTATTTTATATGCACTTTAGTTTTCGCACTTAGAAGTAGTTCGTAACGTAGAATTATCATCCATTGATCTCTTTCGGCCAGTCCGGATTGGATCGATGCGATTTGTTGTTCACACACATATCATCTCACAACGTTTTGATAACCGAGTTCACTTCACCTTCGTCTTCACCGTGATCTGCGAGTACCTTCACCCGATAGATCTCTCGCTTGTCACCAGAACATTTGAGTTTACCCAAGAAGTGAACGTGATAGAAGATCCTGGTCAGAATTGACGCCTAACCGAAGTCCTTGCAACAGAGGCATTAGAACCTAACGGCCGAGAGGGTTCCTTCCTCGGCCAACAATCATTTGATAGTAGTCAGATACAAGCGCAAATCAGATCTAAACCTTAGTCGGCCATTCGGCCGCGAGTTGGCATGCCCTCGCAATTTCAGAAGGACGATTCAACCACAGGTCCCTCGGCCCTCATTTCGGCCGAGACGATTTTGAGGCAAACAGAGCCGAATACGAAGGCCCATTAACTCGAGATATAAATATATTTGTGGAGCGCATTTCTTCTCCATAGTTCACTGCAGCAGCTCAGCTTCTCCCAAAGGCGATGTCAACGGAGGCGACGGAGCACCTCCCGGAGGGCCTTATCATAGTGCAAACCCTCACCAGGCTTCCGATCAAATCTCTAATCCGATTCAGCTGCGTCTCAAAGCGCTGGAGTTCCATAATACTCTCCGATCGGCGATTCGCCAAATCGCAATTCAAATTCGCTTCCGAGAGTAAAACCCTCAGTCGCAGACTCCTCCTCGCCACCTCCTCTAAACTGGAATCCCTAGACCCGCAAACGACGCAGTTTCTCGACGACTCTTCGATCCGAAAGCTCACCTTCCTGTTCAACCAACCGGAGCGTGTCGACTACGTACTGTATGTTGAAGTCTTCTCATCTAGAGCCAACGCTTGGAAGACCAAAGGGGCTCTTTAAGGGAGATGGCACTAGTATTTATTCTTTCATAGATGTGGGAGTTGTTTCCGGAGGGTGCTTGTGTGTATGTAGGTACGAGGGACAGAGTGAGGAGCACATTCAATTATGGGTGATGAGGGAATATGATGATCATGAATCTTGGACTAAGCTGTTTAGGTTTACTATGAACGCTGCTGATCATCGAACCAAGCGGCTAATCTTCCACGGGGACAGTAGCATAGTTATGTTGAAATTCAATGCCGTGGAGGTTGAAAACGAATTGGAAAGGATTTATCTTTAGTGCAAGGATGTTGGGGATTGCTGTGATCGGTATAGCCTTGGGATGGGTCTCTGTGACGTGATACAATATGAGGAGACTCTACTCCGGCTGAATGCTTCTCATGGGCTGAACGAGAGGTCACCAGACATGAGAATCAACACTTGCCCCGAAAGCAAGCAGAAGTAGAAATGAGGAATGGTTGCTGTTTGCATTCATGTTATAGCTGGTTTGTCACTCCTCATTTTGACCCTGCTCTGGTGCATTATGTTTGTTATTTTATCTTAGGATTAATTTTAGTTTACCCCCTTGAGGTTTGGGGATGTCATCATGTCACCCCCTCTATTCTCAATTTTAAATTTTTACCCCCCAAACTTTCCAATTTCAATAAGCCGTGTCCAATTTCTCCTATTCCGTCCAAATTGGACGTTAACTCTGACCTTTGAGGGCTAAAATGGTCATTTCAAGACCAATAAATAAATAAATAAAAAAATGTTCAAGTAAATCCAGATATGTGTCTGGCCCAAACTCGAGGTTACTTGATCTAGTTGAAATAGGGTTTATATTAGAGATATTTTCGGAGAATCTTAGGAGATATCCAATCAATGTACGATTATGTTTCCATGTACAACTCTATCTCTATGCTTGTAATCCTCTATATAAAGAGGCCTCTATTATCAATGAAAGTACGATTCAATTCTCTCCCAATTCAGTTTTCCTTAAACACGTTATCAGCACGAAGCCCTAACCCTGAAACAAATAGCCAAACCCTGATTCAAGAAGCTAAAAACCTTGAATCCGAATACAAAACCTTGAAGCCTTTTCTGCCTCCACCTCACACCTTGAAGAAATCGATTCCAGGAGTCCAGAACCGGCGGCGGAACCCCAAGAACCGGCCGGAAACCTACCGAATCGGCCACCGGAAGCCCCATACAACTCGCAGCAAATATTCCACCGGTTCACCATCTTCCGGACCTCCAATTTCCACCAAATTTTGGTAGCAGAAGCTTCTTGATCTGAAGTTTCAGGAACCGGAAGAAAAAGTCCAAAAACCGGCCTAAAAAGACGTGAACCGGCCACCTGAGCAGCTGCATCTTGAACCGGCAGAAAAGAAGAAAAGAAAAAGAGAAGAAAGGAAGCCCAACCCAGAAAAAAAAGGGAAACAGGCCCAGAAGCCCACTGACCCAAGCCCAGAAGCCCGCTGACATCAGCCCTAGGACTCGCGCCACGTCATCACTGCCACATCAGCATCAGGACCCACTGCCACGTCAGCCTCCAGTCAACTCCCGGTCAACGCCGGTCAACTCTTGGTCAACCCCCGGACAAACTCCGGTCAACCTTTTTCCGGCCGCTTTTTCCGGCGACTTTTTCCGACCAAATTCCGGCGACCTATTTCAAGGTATTTTTTACTAAACGTTCCCGTTTTTTAATTCAATTTCTCTTCTTTTTCGGGGACTTGCAAACTCCCTTCTTCTACCCCCCTTTCTTCATCATAGGGGAGACCTAATTAAGCCGAACTGTGGGGGTTCGTGCTCACTCCAAGCTTAGAGCTTGTTGAGATCTCCAAACTTAGAGTTTGTAGAGAATTTATGATCGACCACTTACGTCATTGTTTCGATCTAATCCAACATCTCTTGGAATCGAATTTCTTGGAAGCGACTACGCTCGGAAATTCCTAATTTCTTGGAAGCGATTACGCTCAGAAATTTTATATGTTTTCGTGGTAGCCTATTTCGCTCCGAAACTAACCCTAATTTCTTGTTCTCTTTCAGGATGAGTAACCTGAACAAATTGGACTTCGCTCCATTGAGAACAACTGGCTCTGGATATCACAGGTGGGTTCGTGATGTCTGCCAGCATCTCAAGGCTGATGGAATTCTGGATATGATTCTCGAGCCTAGCCAGGACGTGCTAACTGTTGAGCAAGCTCAAGCTTTGGAAGCAAATAGAGCAGCCTTAGAGGCAAATAAGGCGAAAGCCATCATCCTAATGACTAGTCATATGTGTTAACGTTAGTGACCGAGGGGTCTAATTAACGATAAGTAAGAGAGAGAGAGAGAGAACGACACAAGAAGTATAGTGGTTCGTCTCCTGCCTGAGCGGGAGATTACGTCCACTTGAAAGCTTAACTAGTGTGTTCGGGCCTTGCGGCCCAAAGGGGATTACATGAGATGTAATGGGATGGTTGAGTTGTGGAAGGAGGCATTCCTTTTATAGGTGAAGGAATCCTCTTCCTTTACATTTTCTTAGATGTGGGACTCAAAGTCACTATTCTAGTCTAGAAAACCATATTGTGGAGGCAACTTAGCAAGGCCGGAAAGGTGGCTTCCCGGCGACGTATTTGCCACTTCCGGATACCGTAGCGTAGCTTGAACATAGGGCTACGGGATGCATGTCTCAGTTGGGCCTCACCATGGCATGTGGGTGTCCCAAAGAGGGTGTTACTTATGCTTGGTGATGTAGCAAAGTAGCTTGCTAGTAGAGGTATCTACAAGTCCCTGAAGTCCCCAAGTAAGAGGAGCTTCTTGGTTGGGGAGTTATAATCATGAAGTCATCAAGCATAAGTAACCGGGCGACACGGAGCCCCTACAAGTCCCCGAACTCCGTAAGCAAGAAGGGACTCGTTAACCTGCACAACAAAGACAAAAACACGCATATGTAGAATGCTCGTTGCATTGGGCAACAAATGTGAGTTGCATTGATATGCGTTGGTATATACGAATGTATGAGGTGCGTGATACATGTTGATGTATACATGTAAATGGCGCCGAGTATGATCGGTTATGACGTAGAAACTCGAGAACGCATATGGTTGTGTGAGCAAACGGATTGCATATGATAAATGCGTGATGCGCGCAAGAAAACGAGGTTGAGTTTGACAAGGTTACGCTTGGTGTAAGTTGCATGAGTGCCACGGAGGCAAGCGTCTGTAATTCGTGAATGATGAATACGCGAACGTTTGTGTTTGTTTGGTTGTTGCTTGTATTAATGGAACGCGAAAAGAATTCGATTTGTCGCAATCGGTAAAGGACAAATGGTAGAAAAATTCAATGATCCATTAACGTGTGGTGTGTCCAGTAGACATGCGTGTAAAGCTTGGGAATGCCGGGGAGGCGTGAGCGGAAAACTCGGGGTTGCCGGGAAGGCATGAGCGGGAGCTCAAGGGTTGCCGGGAAGGCATGAGCGGAAGCTCAAGGGTTGCCGGGAAGGCATGAGCGGGAAGCTCAAGGGTTGCCGGGAAGGCATGAGCGGGAAACTCAAGGGTTGCCGGGAAGGCATGAGCGGAAGCTCATGAGCGGGAAGCTCAGGGTTGCCGGGAAGCTCGGGGGTAAGCGGGAGCTCGAGGGTGAGCAGAAGCTCGTGGTTACCGCGAAGGCGTGAGAGGGAAGCTCGGGGGTGCCGCGAAGGCATGAGCGGGAAGCTCGGGGTTGCCGCGAAGGCGTGAGCGGTAAGCTCGTGAGCGGAAGCTCGGGATTGCCGCGAAGGCGTGAGCGGAAGCTCGGGATGCCGCGAAGGCGTGAGCGGGGAGCTCGTGGATGCCGCGAAGGCATGAGTGGAAAGCTCGTGAGCGGGAAGCTCGGGATGCCGCGAAGGCATGAGCGCGGAGCTCGTGAGCGGAAAGCTCGGGGGTGCCGTGAAGGAGTGAGCGGGGAGCTCGTGGATGCCGCGAAGGCATGAGCGGAAAGCTCGTGAGCGGGAAGCTCGGGATGTCGTGAAGGCATGAGCGAGGAGCTCGTGAGCGGAAGCTCGGGGATGCCGCTGAGGCAAGAGCGTGAAAGCTCGGCGGTGCCGCTGAGGCACGAACGGGTAGCTCAAAAGGTGATGAGCGTAACCGTTGCTAATTATGCTGGGCTGTATGTACAAGTCCCCGAAGTCCTTAGTGAAGGAGGGTTTTCTTGCTGGGTTGATACCAAAGCGTAGCTTTGTGCCGTGTATCGAGCATAATTAGTGCAAGTGCGTCGTCCATCTAGAATTTGTCGGAGCGAACGCTTATGCACTTTCGGGTGGGCCCCTGCTAGGCCTTCCGAGGAGTCCCCAACTCCTGGCTATAGACCTCCGTATGGTCGGACAATTTGTTTGATGAGGGGAGTTGCGTTTAAACAGTGGGTGTTAGGTAGCGAACCTAATCTTTGATACCCAAGCGTCGGGGATTAACTGTCGGATCAATGGCTGCCGTAGGCTACGTTAACAGGCCCCTTTACTCTTTTCCCGGAGGAGAAAAGCCTGACTGCAATGCCGCGTAGCGGTCATTGTCACTATGAGGCGTTGCCTTACCGCATATAGACTCGTGTAGTCTAGAGCCGTTTAGGGCTTTTTTTTCCGTGGGGAAAGCTTGACAAAGTATGGTGGCCAAGAGGCTAGCCAAAATATTTTACATATAGTGTACATGTAAATCTTGCTAATTGTATGGACAACAAATAAGCATGGCATAGTTTGTCTAAGCGTCACATGTTTATTTAATTTTGCAATTAAATAGAAGCATGGCATATGTGTATAGCATGTACTTATAGTAAAGTTGCTAATAACATTTTTGCATTATTGTAAACATGCTTAAGGATTATGGAGACATTTAAAGCATGGCACTAGGATGTGTGCATAGTAGGTGTGCTACTAAAAAAATATATAACATGTGTTATAAGCATGCTCTAAAAGTTATTTATAAGCATGACAAGGCATGGCAATAGCTCTAATTGAAAGAGCGTGTAGTGAGATAAAGTTACTTATCTTATGCCGATTTTGAGCGAGTTGGAATTGGAATTGATATAAGTACCCGAATCATGTTGGAGTTGTCCAAGCATGACGCTCCATTGCTTTGGCGGAGTTTCTTAGTAGAAGGATGATGAGTTCGTTCGTTGGAGAGGTGATCGGTGATTATGTCTCCTTGAAACAAATTAGGTGATTAGTACACGAGCTTGTAAAATCAACACTAATAATTTATGTATGTACTTTGACAAAATTGTAAGCAAAGTGTATAAGCAAAGTAATAATTGATGACAAATAACTTGCATGCATATCAACTTGTGTGATGCCCCGGAAATTCGTATTTATTTTCCGAGGATTTTCCGGAATCTAATTTGTGGTTATTGGACGGTTTCGTGACTCGTGGATGGAGCGGAAGTGTTTCGGATGAATTTTTATTCGAAAAGTATGACTTTAGGGGGGTTGCTAAGGTTGATTTTTGATACGTTGAGATTCTCCGAAAACTTCCTTCACAAAAGTCGTAGAGCGCGTCGATACGAGTTCGTGGACATGTGGAACGCGAGAATCGGAGTTCGTATGAGAAAGTTATGGCCATTGGAAGGAATTTCCATTTTGGTATAAATAGAAATTTCCCAAGTTGGAAACTTACTATTTTCATTATTTCCATTTCCGGAAATATCTCTTCTCTCTCGGCTGCACCTTCAGAATTGAAAATATCCGGCTGACCAGACCCGAACCCGGCGATCCGACCCGGCCGGAACTCATAACTCCGGCGACCTCTGGCCGTGAAATTTGGACAGCTGGTTCGCCTCCTCCGTCTGGTGGTCCCTGTGGTGTTCTCTAGCGGCAATATCCACCGTGTACGGCGCAGCAAGGCGGTGCAGATTGGTGTTTTCGGACCCGACCCGAAAACGTAGCTCCGGCGACGGCACGGCTTCAAGCTTCCTTCCTTGGCTTCGTGGGGGTCGTCTGAGTCGATCTATGGTATTTGTTTGGATCGATTTACGTGGAAATCGGTTCAACTCAGATTGGATTACTGTTCACGGCTTGTGAGGTAGTTTTTGACCCTTTATGCTTGTTTTCTGACTTCGAGCTAGTTATGAAAGTTCACAAGCATGCTTAGATGAAGAACTTTGATGTTGGGAGTTTTGTGAAATATTGAGTTTTGGCCGGCGGCGGTGCGCCACTGCCTGTGGCGGCGTTCCGGCCATGTATGGGGCTGTTTCTGGTATTATATCTTTTCTACTCGTCGATACGAGCGTTTTGATATATAATACGCATATTTTGGAGTTCGTATGAAATTGTTATGATTTTTACGATTTCATACCGGTTGATTTATTCGATCCGTGAGGATTCGAGCGTCCGATCGACTTGTGGTTTGGTCATATCGATCGTGGACGTATTCCAGAGACTTTGGGAGGTCTCGGATGTGGTTTTGCCTCGATTGGCGCCACTTTAGGAATTTTGGTTCGATTTAGGGTTTCGAACGTTATTCCTTGTGATTCGTTGACTGAATCAGAGCTGTGCTTCCTTAGGTACTTGGCGAAGTATTTGGACGGTTATTTTGTGGATTGGCTGCTTTGTTCTATATTGAAGACGCAGCGGGAGTTTCGAGGTGAGTAATCTCACAAGGTTCATTTACGAACGGAATACCTTTATCGTTTTGAGAGTTATTTAGTAACTGTAAACTATAGTTGGTATTAGTAGGCATTCCTGAGCGGATGACTACGTATATATATATTTACGTGAAATATATATGTTTTGGTGGTTTGTGGATTTATGAAAACAATAGGCATGAATGATGCGTTTTATTGTTTTGGGTTGTGGCTTTTGGAAAACAAATGATTGTGGAAATGTTGATTTCGATTTGTTTTGAAAAGCGTTGAAATGTGGGAAAAGCGTTGAGATTTGTGTATGAAAACAATATGCATGAAATGATGCTTTTTATTGTTTTGTGTTATGGCTTTTCGGAAAACAATGATTATGGAAATGTTGATTTCGATTGTTTTCAAAAGCGTTGCGATTTGTGTAATGTTTTTGAGTCCTGTGCGACTGTTTTGATGATTTGCTCCAAGGGACTGTGCGGCCCGAGGAACGAAGGTCTATGACATTGGGCAGAATATCAGGCAATCACGTCTTTGGCCGGACGAGTGGTTACGTTTCAGTTAGAGCTCTAGTCTGTCTGCCATATAGGTAATTCATGGGGTAACGGGAATTGGTTATTGATAACTCATGACATTACGTGTTTTTAGGGAACAAAGTGTGAGTTGCTTCCTTATTAACGGTTTTTAAGGGGACAAGGTGCAAGTTGTTTTCCTTATTAACGATTTGGTACGATTGATAGAAATCAAGGTGTGAGTTGCTTTCTATGTTATATTGATAGAATTCAAGTGTGAGTTGTTTTCTATGGTACGATTTGGTACGATTGATAGAAATCAAGGTGTGAGTTGCTTTCTATGTTATATTGATAGAATTCAAGTGTGAGTTGTTTTCTATGGTACGATTTGGTACGATTGATAGAAATCAAGGTGTGAGTTGCTTTCTATGTTGTATTGATAGAATTCAAGGTGTGAGTTGTTTTCTATGGTACAATTTGGTACGATTGATAGAAATCAAGGTGTGAGTTGCTTTCTATGTTATATTGATAGAATTCAAGTGTGAGTTGTTTTCTATGTTATATTGATAGAAATCAAGGTGTGAGTTGCTTTCTATGTTATATTGATAGAATTCAAGTGTGAGTTGCTTTCTATGTTATATTGATAGAATTCAAGGTGTGAGTTGCTTTCTATGTTATATTCGATAGAAACCAAGGAGTGTGTTGCTTTCTATGTTTCGTTTTAAAAGAAACCAAGGTGTATGTTGCTTTCTTTTATTTCGATTTGAATGGAAATTAAAGTGTGAGTTATTCTCCTTTATTTCGTGTTTTAAGGATCAAAGCGTGAATTGGTTTCTCGATTGAAAACGTGCGGGCTTTTATCCCGTGATTTTGGTGTGAGTTGTTTTGAGTTACTCATACGGGCTTGCAAAAGCTTACCGGGTTTGTTGTGTGACAACCCGGTGCACCATTCCCACGGTGTAGGGGTTAATCCTGCATGGTAGGATAATCGGGGCTGAAGCTGAAGTAGCTTGTTGGCAGCAGAACAGGTAGGAAGCAAATTTTGTTGGCTTTGCCATTGTTCTGACTTCCGCTATGTAGTAAACTCTGATGAGCTTTTACGTTTTATCTTGTTGTTGACAATTTAATTCGTAAGCTTATGTAATATATGACTCTGTGGGCGGGTCAATATTGACATAGTGGGTTCAAGGCATCAATACGTGTGTAGTTTAAAAGGGGAAAAAGTTTCCAGGTACTTGGTATTGATGGTTGAACGATCACGCATATATAATTATGGGGTTATATATCGATTTTTATTTGTGTTAAAAATCAGGGGCGTGACAACTTGAGTACCAAATTATTGGGGAACGAAACCTATTACGTGCAACGATGGAACATAGCCATGATGGCATTATGCACTAGTCAAATGATGGCATTATGCACTAGTCAAATGGCACAAGTGAGATAATCACTTTGGTATATGCATGTAGCAGCCTATATATGTGTGTACACGTTCTTGCCCATAAGATATATGTGGTTAGAAGTATGAGATTTGATGCCTTTTTATGCACTAAAGGAGCTAATATGTTCAGGTGGCACAAGGTCAATCATTTGTATACCGTAAGCTATATATATATATATAAGGGAGAAGCACAAGGCTCAGTACCATATAATATGTAGTTTTTGCATGTTTTATAAGAAATCAAGGCATACAAGTATATGCACTGCAAGTTAATTGATTGTCTCTATTAATATTGCAAGTTAGAGACCACAATATCCATTTAAAGTGCACATACCAATTTTTTATTTGTAGAACAGAAACATGCATGTGGTGCGCAGGGCTTTATATATATATTTATATATATAAATAGCTTAAGAGGTAAGAGAGCTTTAGCAGATATCATGTGAGCAATACGTGGCACTAAACCAACCATGCTGTTTCACATAGAAGCACGTGGTGTGCAATTGGAATTCCAATTCATGCTTTATCAATAAAGATAGGATAAGTATAGAGCATCAGGGGACTTAGCTTCAGGTCTGCAACGAGAACGCAGCCTTGCTGCGTTATGAAACAAGGCGCTGCCATGAATCTATTGAGCGTTGTGCTAAAAACGAGCGTCAAGAGGATCAAAATGTTTTGAACGCTATGCTCTGTGTGTGTTGATGGTGAGTGTGCTGAAGCTACGTCATGACTGCATCCGGACAAGAAGGAAAAGCAGTGGTGGTTGTGCGATCAGTGATAGGAGCATAAATGCGACAAATATAATGTGCAATCCTCTACACTTTTCTTAGCTATTTCCTTTTAAAAGTCAGTTTTAACTTTGTTTTCTTTTTAGGTAGTTCGTGGAGTGATTCAAGAGAAATACGAGCTCAAAGGGAGAAACGAAGCCATGGAACATGAAGTACTGATGCAGAGGACTAATTTTGATCAACCTTTTAGCCAGAAATTACAAGAGAAGTCCACGGAAATCGTTGTGCAAAACAGTTGCTGCAAAGCAGAAAACTGCAGTTTCAGAATCAGCTTTCTGGGAACGGTTTTGAGGAGCAATTCTTGCATCATTCCAGCTGCAACTTTGCAGAAAGGGCCAGCAATATTTGAATACATGATGTTATACTTTAACTAGAGCCAAAGAACTGGTTAGAAGCATCAACGAGGCAGCAGGAAATCAAATTCAAAGTAAGGTTCCCGATAAGGCAGAAACTGTCAGCTTTTCACGAAGCTTTTTGGGAGATCTTTTCCGGCGATTTAATTGGAGTTTTTCCAGAATTTTGTTGATCATTCTAGAAGATATGATGTCATAGAACACGTGGGAGTCAAGAACCATCCAGAAACTTGTCAAGACGAAGTCGTTTCTTGTCCAAGAAGGAAGCTTCAGAGTCAGAAATTGAATCCTAGTCAAAACAGGACAGTTTGGCAGAAATCTTCTTTGGACGGATTTCTAGGGCATTTTTGGAAGGTTATTGCTGCTGCAAATATGAAGGAGAGTCCTATAATGATTCCTCAAGATTTTTAGAAGATTATTAAGGCTTGAAAATCATTTAATTGTGCACCAATTAGAGTAATCCTCAAGCAACTAGGGGAGGCTTTCAAAGCAGAATTGGAAAAGGAAACTTGGGCGGTGTTTCTCATACACATAGGGCTTCTGCAAACGTTGAAAACAACTAACCTACAGCGCCATCTTCTGCCATAAACCCTAGCACACAAAGTCTTGAAATTCCCAAGTCCTCCAAGAGCGAAAACCGTGCACACCATCATCCATCTTCATCAAGCTTTGCCGTGTACCATCTTGAGGGGAGTTCTTGCGTCCAAGGCTGCCTAAAAGTGTATTCGTGGCTCTCATCTTCTGCCCTTTACGGTTTTTATTTTCTTGTAAATCAAACTCATATGTTTTTAGTTGTGAATTTTAAGACGATGTGTGGCTAATCTACTTTTGTTAGGGGCGAGGTTTGAAGCCCCTAAGATATGTTTTTGACAATATTTTGATTCCTAGTTTCGTGATTGCTTTGTGGTGAAATTGTTTATTTGGTTTTGGTTTACAGATAACTCTTGCATGTTTATGTTTTATGAATGCGCACATAAAATATTATGATCATGTGAGTGGGGCTAGAAATAGGTATTTTAATCTCCTAAACGGTTAATAATGCTTATTTCAATGGTAGTAAAACCTATAGGACAATAGGTGAAACCAAATAAAAAGGATTGCATGCTAGGTAGGCGTTCCACACTAGTTTTGCATACTTGTTTCGATCAAACTTCCACATGTGATTAATGCTTAGAATAAATTGTTGATAGGATAGCGTTCTATACCTTGATTGTTTATTCTAAAGGCTTAGTAATGGTGCGTTCATCTTGCTTAAGTAATCTAGGGAAGTAATAAGAACTTATGCATGCGTTCATGGTTTGTTCTTGATTGAAACCTTTTTCACGACTTAGTAATTGAAACTAGGATGATAAATTTGTCTCAAGCATGTTTTGGTGGTGGATTTCCGAGTTCCTAACATCTTCATCATATCTTTCAAACCTTAAACTCAAAATCATTTTTCTTTTCTTTGTTTTCTGTTTATTTTCGTTAAAAACCCAAAAACCCCAAATCAGTTTCGTTTTTAGGATTGCAGTGCCCTCTTCTATCCCCTCTCTGACCCTCCATCTTTCTTTCTTCTTTTCTAGTGTTTGACGTTTTCTTTGGTTTAGTTTAGATTTTGTTATTCTTTTTTATTTGTTAGTTTAGTTTAGTTTTGTTTTCTTTTGTGTGATTAATATAGTTACCCTCAATCTCTGGCATCGAACGATCCTTGCTTATCCTTTACTACTGACGACTACATCATTGCAGGGTTAAATTGAGCGTCTATTTTGGGCGTATCAATCAGTTGGGTATCCAAAGCTGGAAATGGCGGTGGTGCCCAGCGGTGGATGTCTAGTGAAGTGGTGGCTAGCGGAGCGGTGAAGCTCGGTGGAGGAGAAGCTCAGCGGAGGAGAAACTCAGCGGTGTCTACCCCAAGTGGTGAATCGCAGCAGAGAAGCTCGGCGGAGGTTGCCCAGCGGAGATTTTGCTCCGGCGAAGCTTGGTCAGCGGAGGAGCTTTTGGCTAACTGCGGAGGCTAGCGGTGGAAGCTGTGGAGGTTGCCTCTGCTGGTGATGGGAGCTAGCGGTGCCGCTGGTGGCAAGTAGCTGGCGGAAGTCATGGCCGGAGCTAGGCTGGCGGGGAATGGCCGTTAGGCCTGCAAAGCCGCCGGTGGTGTTTAGCAGTGTCCTAGTCGGCTGGAGAAGAGCTTTGGCCAGCGGAGGAGGGCCGCTGACGGAGATTGGCGGAAGAATGTGCCGCCGACTGGAGCTCCCCCGCTGGTAGAGTTGCTGCTGGGCCTCTGGGTGCTGGCAGGCTGGGATGCCGAGCAGTGACCTGGCTGGCGGTTCCGCTAGTGGTGTTTAGCGGAGGTTTAGCCGCTGGTCTTGGAGGAACGCTGCTAGTGGTGGTGTCCAGCGGAGATGGTGCCAGTGGAGCACTCGACGGAGCTGGGCGGAGCGGAGCCGGTGGCTGGTGGTGGCAGTGAGCCTGCTGCTCACTTGGAGCTCGGCGGAGGGACTGAGCTAAGCGGAGGCTCTATGCCGGCGGAGTTGTGCCGCTGGTACTTATCCATGGGTGCCCAGAGAAGTCTTCTAGGTGTCCAGAGTAAATTAGCGGCAAATTTTTTTTTTTTTTTTTTTTTTGAAGTTCAGCGTTGACTTTGTTGTTGGCGTTGACCAACAGTGAGTTAGCATTGCCCAGCGTTGACTGAACGTTGACCAGACCTACTCGGTGTTGACCAAGCATTGACCGACCACAGCACATGGTACGTGACGAAGCCCTTGTGTTGGCTTCCCACAGACGGCGTCAATGTTAACGTTAGTGACCGAGGAGTCTAATTAACGATAAGTAAGAGAGAGAGAGAGAACGACACAAGAAGTATAGTTGTTCGTCTCCTGCCTGAGCGGGAGACTACGTCCACTTGAAAGCTTAACTCGTGTGTTCGGGCCTTGCGACCCAAAGGGGATTACATGAGATGTAATGGGATGGTTGAGTTGTGGGAGGAGGCATTCCTTTTATAGGTGAAGGAATCCTCTTCCTTTACATTTTCTTAGATGTGGGACTCAAAGTCACTATTCTAGTCTAGAAAACCATATTGTGGAGGCAACTTATCAAGGCCGGAAAGGTGGCTTCCCGGGGACGTATTTGCCACTTCCGGATACCGTAGCGTAGCTTGAACATAGGGCTACGGGATGCATGTCTCGGTTGGGCCTTACCATGGCATGTGGGTGTCCCAAAGAGGGTGTTACTTATGCTTGGTGATGTAGCAAAGTAGCTTGCTAGTAGAGGTATCTACAATATGGATGATTCGCTCCAGTACGAGTGTATGAATGAAGAAGACCCCAGAAGGCTGTGGGTCTCACTCGAAGAAAGATTTGGCAATGTCCGTGACTCCTTGCTTCCTGACCTAGAAGTGAGATGGCATAGCCTCCGCTTCTGTGATTTCAAGTCAGTTCTTGACTATAACTCGGAAGCACTTCGCATTAAATCCTTAATGGAATTCTGTGGTAAAGAAATCACAGATGCGATGTTGATTGAGAAGACTCTCTCTACCTTCCCCGTCTCTGCATTGATGGTTGCTAAGAACTATCGAATCGATGTTACTGCAGGACGGATCACAAGGTTTCATGAGCTCATTGGAGCTATGAATGTCGCTGAAAAGCATGACAACATCCTTGTGAAGAACTATAATTCGAGATCCGTGGAAATAGAGCATATTCCGGAGTCCAATTATAGTCGCGCCCCTAAGAGAAGGCGCCAAGAGCGAAACCCTAACCTTAGGGATACTTCTGGACGTTCTGGTCCATATAATCGCTCTACTTGGGAAGGTAACCGCCAATATAGGCGAACACGGAACCGAAGAGGTCAACGTGGAAAGAGAGAGGGAGGCAACGCCTCTGGCCATGTTGGTGGCGCCACCAACACTAAGAGCCATCTAAATGACGCTTTCAAAGCGCCTCAATCAATGGAGTTTGAGCAAAGAGATGTATGTTCTCGATGTGGAATGTCTGATCATTGGGCACACATTTGTAGAGCTCGTGAAGAAATTGTCACCGCCTACAAAGCATATTGTGAAGCAAGAGAAGCTCACTATATGGAACAAGAAGATCAAGAAGATGATCTAGTGTGAAGGGTTGAAGACTACAAATTTGGCTGGGATCAATAGATCGCCAATTTTGTTTAAGTCTTTATTTTCCAAGAGATGTAATAGGCAATTGCCATACTATGTAGTAAATGCCATTGGTTTAGTTTTTCTTCACATAGGCTCATCCAAAATGAGTGTGATGTCTAGGAAGGTTTTGAGATAAGTGGTACTTAAGCGAGCTTTGCTCCACCGACATCTCTCTACTCACCTGGTCATATTTATTTTGGAGTTACCGAAAGAAGTCAAACGACTACCTTTGTTTTGCATTCGCTAGCATTTGGATTAGATTCTCCTAATGGTTAAGAGACAACGATGTACTCCGTTGGCTTATGAATAAAATTTCGAGTTCTTTTCATTATGACTCCATTTTGATTCTGAGCATATGACTTTTGTGACTACGATGGCTGGGCCATCAGTATTAATTCAAGGACATGGAATAGCCCAAGTTCCACTTGCCAAATGGCACCTTAATTACTGTCACAGAAACTCTCTACGCTCCTAGGGCCAATCGCACCTATGAATAGTCAACGGATTCCATGCGAAATCTCATGTAGAGAACTGAAATGAGTTCCTTTGCAATACCTCTAATGATTGCGAACAAAGGCGCATCTTAGAGAAGTTTATGTGTCTCTCTAGTGGACTCTATGTCACTATTCGAGCTATAAAATCCCATAAATTTATAAGAGAAGATCTCTTGGATTTAGACACATATTGGCTTTGTCACGACAGGATAGATCATCCTAGTCATGATATGATGATTCGTCTACTAAAGACTTCACATGGACATCATTTCTTTCGAGCGAAATAAAGCATGAATCAAAAGTTGATTTCTGGACTAAGTGTGACCGACGCAGCTGCCTAGGGCACCGCATCCGTCCACCACCAGCCTAGGGCTGGCGCAGTCCCTATCCATGACGCCATGGATGGCGTCCATCATGGTGATGGCGCCCCAGGTGATGCTGCAATCACCAACTTGCTTCAAATAACGTTTCAGACGCTCAGGCCCAACCAAAATCCTCATTGGTTGCTTCTAAAGCCTCTCGCTCATTTTTACAAAGCCCGTTCCTTAGGGAAATTAGGACTGAGACCGTCCTATGCAAAGGATGTGAAAATACTCATTTTGTTCTTACATAGAACCCATGGGGATTCTATGGACTGATTCAACCAACTTGCGGACGTTTAAATATCTCATGATGTTGGTTGACACGCAAACACGCTGATCACGTGTTGTGCCATTGTCCACTTGTAAATGCTGCTTATGCTACACTCCTAGCAAATATCATATGACAACGGGCTCACTCCCCGGATCATCCTATTCCGTCAATTGGACTTGATGATGCTAGAGAGTTTACATCGAAGACTTTCGATGGTTATTGCATTGGGACTGATGTTGGACATCACATTCCCATGTACACACCCAAACGGTCTCACGGAAACGACTACGATGGTAGTCCGGACATTGGTAATGCGCACCAATCTCTTTATATCCGCTTGGGGTGATGCAATATCGCATGCAGCTATGCTAATTCGTCTACGAGCCACCGCCACTCAATCTACCTCTGCGTTACAGCTAGTGACTGGGTACAAGTATCGTACTTACGCATATTTGAGTGTGCTATTTATGTGCCAATTGCGCCGCCACAGCGGTATATGATGGGTCCTCACAGACGAATGGGCAACTACGTTGGATTTGAGACTCCAACAATCGTCCGCCACTTCATGCCCTTGCTAGGCGATCTCCTTACCGCTAGATTTGCGGGTTGTCACTTTGATGAGACAATCTTCCCGTCGTTAGGGGGAGATAAGAACACAGATGTTCAGCAGGAACGACAGGAATTGTCGTGGTCTGTCCCCACTATGTCTCATCTCGATCCCTACTAAAGTGACGAGATCACACAAATATGCTGCAAACATGCCTGCAAGGAAGGACGTCCCTACGAGAGGACGTAGCACCACCCTACACGGAGGTAGGCATGGCGCCAATGCAAAAGAGAGTGGCACTCTGGCGTTATAGGCCATGGCCCCAGCTAGGATGCTTGGGAGGCCCGTGGGTTCGAAAGATGCTTTGGCACAACCTAAACCTTGGATCATCGACACTCAAAATCCGTCTCATGAGAATCTTCCGGGTTATGGTTATCGTTGGGGGACGCCTCAACGTCAGAACCTATTCCTGAGAATATAGAGCTCTATGAAAATTACACTAGTGTACATGAGATGTGGGATAGAAACTCCATCATAACTGATGATGTAGTTGCGCATTTCGTTGCGCATGAGTTTGTTGAGTCAGATGATATCGAACCACGCTCCGTTGATGAATGAATGCCAACGTAGAGAGATTTGGCCTAAATGGAAAGACGCGATCCAGGTTAAGTTGGATTCTCTAACGAAGAGGAAGGTTTTCGAGCCAGTAATGCAAACACCTCCTAAAATAAAACCTATTGACTAATGGGTCTTCGTTAGAAAGCGTGATGAGAAAAAGAGATAGCAATCTTGCCTTATGGCGCAAGGCTTCTCACAAAACACCCTGGAATCGACTACGATGAGACATATTCTCTCGTAATGGATGTCATTGCACTCCACTACCCTGTCAGTTTGGTAGTTTCCAAATAACTGAACATGCAGCTTACAAATGTGGTCACTACGTATCTATATGGGGATCTAGATATGGAATATACATGAAGGTTCATGGTGAACTTCATTTACCCAAGTCAAGTGGCTCTAAACCTCAGAGCGCGTTTGCAATAAGGTTGAAACGCTCGCTACAGTGACTACTTGATTGGGAAGGGATATGCCCGCGCGCGTTTCCATAACAAGTTTCGGATTCTATCGCGGTTCATGTTGGACATGATCTTCATTGGAAGCCCTTAAAGAGTTAAGGGAAACCGCTGAACACTTGAAATCTGATTTTGAGATGAAGGATTATGGGAGAACACGATTATGTCTCGGTTTGGAACTTGAGCATCGTGTCGATAGATGCTTAGGCATTTTGACAAGGTCAAGCCTTCAAGCACCCCCATGATCGTCCGTAGTCTTGATCCTGAAAAGGATCCTCTTTGTCCAAAGGATGATGACGAAGATGTGCTAGAGGCAGAAGTGCCTTACTTAAGTACAATAGGCGCATTATTGTACTTAGCTCAATGCACAAGACCGGACATCTCATTTGCAGTGAACTTGTTAGCTAGATATAGCTCTGAGCCAACGCAACGCCATTGGATTGGTGTAAAAGATATCTTTCGATACTTGAGATGTATGATTGATATGGGCTTGTTCTATCCCTACAAAGAGATGATGGATTCAGACCCATCACACACCAGGAACGCCGCCAACACTGGCCTGCGTCCTCTATCTCCATCCCAAAACAACATGTGTTTTGGAAGGTTTTGATGATGTTGGGTATCTCTCTGACCCACACAAAGGTCGTTCCCAAACTAGGTAAGTGTTCACCATGGGTAAAGACCGTGATATCTTGGAGGTCTACAGAACAGACCCTAGTCGCTATATCTTCGAACAATGCAGAGATTATTGCTCTTCACGAAGTGATTCGTGAATGTATATGGATTGGATCCATAATTACGCATGTTTGAACAATTGTGGTTTGAAGTCTACCACATATGAGCCTACGAGCATTTAAGATAATGCTGCTTGTTTTGAACAAATGAAGCAAGGCTACATCAAAAGCGACAATGCTAAGTATAATCAGCAATAACAGACTCTCCTCAAGATCAAAGTGAACTAGGTTCAATCTAAGGACAGTGTGGCAGACTTGCTCTCTAAGTCATTGCCTAAATTCCACTTTCGAGAAACATGTTGGTAGCATCGTTTGCGGAAGTTATCCGAACTCACATGACCGTTGTCATCAGGGGGAGATGCAGACATCAGGGGGAGATGTCTACATGTATGGTCTCGAAACGTGAAGGGTGTGTTGTGCTCTTTTTCCCCTTCGACCGAGGTTGTTTTTGTCCCACTGGGTTTTTGTTACTCGGCAAGGTTTTTAATGAGGCAACGAGAGGAGCACCACGTTTGGGCGACACAAGGGGGAGTGTTCAAGTAAATCTAGAATATGTGTTTGGCCCAAACTCGAGGTTACTGATAGGAGCATAAATGCTACAATTATAATGTGAAATCCTTTACACTTTTCTTAGTTATTTCCTTTAAAAAGTCAGTTTTAACTCTATTTTCTTTTTAGGTAGTTCGTGAAGCAGTTCAACAGAAATAAGAGCTTAAAGAGAGCAAAGAAGCCATGGATCATGAAGTACTGATGCAGAGTACTAAGTTTCATCAACCTTTTAGCCAGAAATTAGAAGGGAAGTCCACGGAAATCATTGTGCAAAACAGTTGCTGCACAGCAGAAAACTGCAGTTTCAGAATCAGCTTTCTGGGAACGGTTTTGAGGAGAAATTCTTGCATCCTTACAGCTGCACCTTTGCATAAAGGGCCAGCGATCCTTGAAGACATGATGTTATACTTCAACTAGAGCTAAAGAACTGGTCAGAATCGTCAACGAGGCAGTAGGGAATCAAGATCAAAGAAGGCTTCCCAATAAGGCAGAAACTGTCAGCTTTTCACGAAGCTTTTTGGGAGATCTTTTCCGGCGATTTAATTGGAGTTTTTCCAGAAGGTTGTTGATCAATATAGAAGATATGATGTCATAGAACACGTGGGAGTCAAGAACCATCCAGAAACTTTTCAAGACGAAGTCGTTCCTTGTCCAAGAAGGAAGCTTCAGAGACAGAAATTGAATCCTAGTCAAAACAGGACAGTTTGGCAGAAATCTTCTTTGGACGGATTTTGGGTGCATTTTTGGAAGGTTATTGCTGCTGCAAATATTAAGGAGAGTCCTAGAATAATTCTACAAGATTATGACAAGATTACCAAGGTTTGAAAATCATTTAATTGAGCACCAATTAAAGGAATCCTCAAGCAACTAGGGAAGGTTTTCAAAGCATTGTTGAAGAAGGAAACTAGGGCTGCACTTCTAGCTCCTATATATATTGAGCTTCTGCACACGCTGCAGAGGACGACCACACCTGTCACCTTCTCTTCTATCTCTCTTTCTTATTCATCCGCCATCATCTTTTTCTTCTTTTTCTCTATTTGTTTTATTTTTGTTTTCAAAACAATGTGTAACTAACTCTCTTTTTGTTAGGGGCGAGTTTGAAGCCCCAATTATGTAGAACATATGTTTGTTTAAATCTAGTTTTCTTTTATCTTTGGTGTGAATTGGTTGTTTATTTCTGCTTGACTGAAAACTTTTATGTGTTTATGTTCTTTGGGTCGACACTTAGGATATATGCATGTAATTGGAGCTAGGTTTAGAAAATAATTCACCTAATCATCTTGTTTTCTAATCCACAAGTATGCAAGGCTTTGGACAAAAGCTGATGTTTTAAACAACTAGAAGAGCATGCTAGGTAGGCGTTCCACACTAGACTGCAACTCTATAATCAATCGTTTCCATGAGATCTTAATGCTTCAAATATGTTGACACTATATGTGTTGTTGATAGGATAGCGTTCTATACCTTGATTGCATATTTGATAGGCTTAGCTAATGTGCGTTCACGTAGACTAAGTAATTAGGGAAACATTAATAAGGGACATGATCTGCTCCGACTTGTTTCTTGGTTGGTTTCTGTTTCACACCTTAGTAATTGAAACTAGGTTAACTTAACATTGTTCGAAAGTAATTGGTGGTGGATTTCCGAGTCTCTAACGTCTTCTCCATATTGTTTTTCAAACTGTAAAATCGTTTTCCTTTTGTATTCTCTTTTATTTTCGTTGAAAAACCAAAAACCCCAAAATCTGTTTCAACTTAGGATTGCAACGCACCTTTCTATCCCCTTCTGTTTCCTGCCATATTTTTCTCTCTTTTCTAATATTTGACGTTTTTGTTTTGTTTAGTTTCAGATTTTATTTGTTTGATTTGTGTTTTAGTTAGTTTAAATTAGTTTGTTTTTATTTTGTGTGATTAATTGTTACCCTCAATCCCCGGCTTGAACGATCCTTGCTTACTCTATATTGCTAACGACTACATTTTGCAGGGTTAAGTTGAGCGCCTATTTTGGGCGTATCAGTTACTTGCTCTAGTTGAAATAGGGTTTATGTTAGAGATATTCTCGGAGAATCTTAGGAGATATCCAATCAATGTACGATTATGTTTCCATGTACAACTCTATCTCTATGCTTGTAATCCTCTATATAAAGAGGCCCCTATTATCAATGAAAGTACGATTCAATTCTCTCCAAATTCAATTTTCCTTAAACAAAAAGATACTCTAGGTGGTTGAAAGCCGCTCACTGGTCTACGATATTTGTAATATATCTCCGATAAAGTGAAGAATTTTAGGATATATCCCCAATAAAGTGAAGAAATATCTGTAAAAAACGATTTTACACTTTATCTATAAATGTCTGTAAAAAATGATTTTACACAGATATTTCTTCACGATTTTACACTTATCTGTAAATATCTGTAAAAAATTATTTTACATAGACATTTCTTCACTTTATTGGGGATGTATCCTAAAATTCTTCACTTTATCGGAGATATATTACAAATATCGTAGACCAGTGAGCGGCTTTCAACCACCTAGAGTATCTTTTTGTTTTTATAAACCCATTATAACTTGTGGTGTATAGGTTGAAGACAAAATAAAAAAAAAAAAAAATAAAAAAAAAAAAAACAGAATTAAAAAAAAAAAAAAAAAATTTATAGTTTTTTTGGTCTTGAAATGACCATTTTAGCCCTCAAAGGTCAGAGTTAACGTCCAATTTGGACGGAATAGGAGAAATTGGACATAGCTGATTGAAATTGGAAAGTTTGGGGGGGGGGTAAAAATTCAAAATTGAGAATAGAGGGGGTGTCATATGACACCCCCAAACCTCAGGGGAGGTAAACTGAAATTAATCCTTTATCTTATTACTGATGATTCGAATCACTATTGAAATTGTTTGTCACAGTTAGGGTGGGCATTTTAGCCCGAAAGCCCGAAAACCCGGACCGAATCGAACCGGACCTTCAGGTCCGGGCCGGGCTTTGAGAAAAAAAAAACACAAAAAATGAAAGCCCGGACTAATTGCTTTTAAACGGGCTGGTCCCGGGCCCTGTTAGTCATGAGGCTGAAAGCCCGAAGAAAGGCCCGAAGTCATATAACCTAATAACCCTACATCTCTAGGTATACTATCTTGACTCTTACTCGCAGCCTTCTTCTGGAAATTGACCCCGACCCTTTCCCAACCCTTTCCCAAATGCAACCCCAACCCCGACCCCTTCCTAAACTGGCAATCTGCAGCCTTCTTCTTCGATTCCCTTCGCAATGCCAACAAGAACCCTTCGAAGCCCTCAACAAGAACCATTCCCAGTTTCCCTTAGCAGCTCGAAAACCCCGATTTCCCATTTTCGAATTCGAACTTCATGAGGTCCCGATTTCCAGAAAACCTTGATTTCCCGATTTCGATTTCCAGAAAACCCCGATTTCCCGATTTCGAATTCGAAAACCCCAACTGGAGGAAACCCAGCAATCCCTAGCCCTCAATCCCTTCTGGCCTTCTTCGATCAACTCGAACCCACTCGAAGCCCTCAAATTCCTAGCTTTCCCGATTTCGAATTCGAAAACCCTAATTGGAGGAAACCCAGCAATCCCTAGCCCTCAATCCCTTCTGGCCTTCTTCGATACTAACTCGAAACCCCAAGCCTTCTTCGAAAACTAACCCCAATCCCTTCTGTGCATTGTGATCTGCAATTTTGCAGCTTTGCTTGTCCTAGACAATTTCTGTTCTGCTCTTCTTGTTCTTGGATATTGCTGGAAAATGGAAACTTAGATAAATGTGATCTATGCTTGCTTGCTATGCTTGTGTGCCTGCAGGTTTGTGTGATTATGATTTATACTGCTTGCTGTATATGCTTGTTTAAATTGTTCTTCCAAACCAGAAAATCAGAAACATGATGAAACTGTGGAGAAAATGAAGGCAAGAAAAATAAGACTTTTGGGCCCGAAAACCCGACAGGACCGGCTCGGGCCCGCATGGTCCGGTCCTTCACGGTCCCTATAATTGAAAAACATTATTTGAGCCCGGCCCGAAAAAAAGGGGCTTGGTCCCGGGCCTAGCAAAATGACATGCGGTCCCGGCCCGTGCCCAGCCCTAGTCACAGTAGTGAGTAGTCACTACTCGGCAGTTCACACCCATGATAAACCAAGTTCATACACCAGCTGTTTTATGTTTTAGCATGTAACTTGAACTGGCCACAAATGTGCATACACCTCTGCTTTATTATCTGTTACTTGAAGCTTTCGTACGTTTTTGTTGTTGAAGAGACTTAGCCCAGAAGTTTTATTAACCCCAGTTGCATCATTTTCCATGTATTAGGAGGTTTTCTATAGGCACGCCTTGCAAGAACTTTGATGATATGTCAATGTGTTAGTTGATCATTCACTGAAACATGAATTGAAAGTTTGAATCTTTATGTGTCGGAACAAAATCACGGAAATGTGTAGTTTTGAATGACTGTAAATGTTTAATAGACTCAATGTTTGAAAGTGTAGGGATTTGAATGTTTAGTTGCAGAGCAAGTATTTGGAACTGGTTGCAGGCTCAACATTGCATTACTTTAGAATTATTGATGCGCTCGAGAGAACTATAGAAATCCCCATTTTGGAGGCTTTTGTTTGTAACTTCATTGAAATTTGTCGCAAATTTAATGACTCTTATATGTATCTTGCATCCTATTTAACAATGGGATGGTTCTATCTATTATGTTTTTGAGATGACAATGATATGAAGGCTTTATTTTTATTTGAATCTCTAAAGGACCAATCGTGGTTCATTGAACTTTTACTTTGCTATTTAAACACGCTTGAATGAGCTAGTAAGCTCACATATTTTTGAAACAAGTTTGAAGAAAAAATAGATGTATTGGTTGGTCTGTGTAGTTTAGTTATTGACCCTGCGGATACGGGTGTATGTACCAAACGAAAAGATCTTGTTGAGATTGAGACCCATTTAGCCAATACAAAGAACCTACTGACCAAGTTATCCCTGATTCATCTCTGTTCTACTCTTGGAAAAGGATTGAATCCCCTCCCTACTTCTCAGCACTGGATTATCTCAGTACAACTAGAGGAACTTTTACAAATGAGGCACTCCATTGGATCCTCGAATTTTATGAGCCAGAGCTAGAAAACCTAATTTTGCCTCAGAATCAAAGCCGGATGTGTGTCCTCACTATTGTGGTTTTGGCTATGTATCAACCACTGACGACTACAAAGTTGTTGTAGCCACTTTTTCCAAGAGTTCAGTAGGCCGGTCAGACATGGCTGTTGAAATTTTTTCGTTTAGAGCCAACTCTTGGAAGAGAGTCGAATCTTGGAAGAGGTTTAGATCCGATCTCGTGAAAAACTTCACCTAGTGGGAGGGGGTTCTTTTAAATGAGGCACTACATTGGCTTCACAAAAGCATTTACCGCTGACAAACTGTGATTGCATTTGATTTGGGAGAAGAAAAATGTCAGGAAATTCCTGTTTGGCTCCAAAACCAGTAAGGGTACAAACTGTCTCTTTTGAGCGTGTGCGCAGGCGTGCCAGCACCGTGGGGTGCAGTCGTCGGGGAGTCCATTGACCTGACTTCTTGATCAAACGATGTGGACGAGGAGAGCACCAACCTCGTCACAAGGTTCTTTTCTATGCCTTCCGGAAAAGGACTTCTTGCCTTACGGGTAAGGGCTTTGGTTGTGATCTCTTCGCGTCACCGAATCGATACTCAACGTTGTAGGTTGAGCAGAGCAATCACTGGGAAGTTGAGAGAAAGCACAGGGTTTGCTAAAGATTATCTTTAGCTTCGCTGGGTTGCGAGGGCGTTACCCTTGCTTCGCTGGTTTGCAACTAGGTTGCAGGTAGGTTTGCTCTGGAGAGGCTTTGATAATATGAGAGATTAGTTGATTTGAGAGTTCTCCTTAATTCGTCCTTGAAACCTGGTATTTATACCTAGGGTTTCGACTGTTCCTTGTCATAGAAGGATTATTGATTGAAGTTTCCTATTCAATCTCCGCTACTTGACTCCAATAAGGGCTCGTTTTCCTCATGGATCTTGGAATGGGTGAAGCTGTAACCCAAACTCAAGTAGACATATTTTTGGGCCGCAGGTATCGACCTGCTATGCTAAATCCACTAAAGGATCTTGCCAAAAATACTTTTGGGCTCAAACATTGCCCCCCAGGCCCCGAAATCAGGCCCGCGAAAATGTAACTGATTGAAGGGGACTAAAACGGCATGCCTACTGATCGAAACGAGGCCACTAATGAGGGTCGCGTCCATTCGCTTTGCAAAACGTCTTTTCGTCGCATCGTTTCCCTCACAAAATCTCTTATTTAAATCCCGCAGCCACTTCAAACCTGTTACATCAAAAACTCTTACAGTCTCCTAAACCCAGAAACCCTCTCATTCCAAACATCTTCTTCACAGAAACCCAGAAATGGCTCCTCCAAAGAAGATCATCATCGATCAAGAGGAAGAACTCAATGAGAAGGCCGCCCACACTTGGGGAACCAGCATCGGTGCCCGTTGTCACATCCACACCACTATCCAGAGACCTCTACTTCTCAGGCTCCCAAATCGTCATGTCGGACTGGGTCCAGCGCCGCGAGATTCCATCTCAGCCGACGCTATCGCCCTCTACGGCCTACCCATTCATTGACCCATTCCGGTCCTCCGAAGGACCCTTGGAGATTTCAACAGTTGGGGTGCGCAAAAACATCGAGCGAAAATAGGGCACTGGCCATCCTCCATTAGCGCGGCGGAGCTTTCCTGGTATCGCGAAGCGCGAGCGCGAGATCTGGCTCGCTGGAACGCGGCAGGTATCACTCATACTATTGATCTTTGCTTTCGCCTTCCGCGCGGTGGCAGTCGCTCACCACTCGCCACCTTTCTCTGTTTCTGGAACACCGCCACCAACACCTTCTATTTTCGATTTGGTCAAATGGGTATCACATTGTTGGATATTCTCACCATCACTGGATTACCCATCGATGGTGAACCCTACCTGCATGGCCAATTTGACTCCGTCACCTTTACTTCAACCATGGCCCAAAACGGTCGCAGCGCTCACAGCGGTTCTTATCCGAGGTGGCTGGCCTACTACCGCAGGGAACATAACGTGACTGGTGGAATTGCTTTTCTAGAATATTGGCTTTGCAAGTTCATCTTCTGCACCTCTGCCAACAAACCTACTGGTCCTTGGACTTCCCTGGCAACGACCCTCTACAACGGCCGCCGCGTAGGACTCGGCCAACCGGTGTTAGGCGCCCTCTACCGCACTCTATACCAGGCCACCATGCATCCTTTTGAAACTAGCATTTATGGCCCTTTTTGGATCCTTGATTTTTGGATTCAAACTTATTTTCCAAACTTTCGCCGCGACGACATTTCACTGCTTCCACCGGCTGATGAACTCTTGGGTCAATGGCTCAGCCGCGAAGCAAGGTACACATCCCCTCCCTATTCTGAGTGCTTCACATATCTGTACCTTCTGCACGAAATGCCCTACTGCGACTTAGTGCTTGGTAGAAGATTCCCACCTCCACTTGAAAACGGGTTCCTTCCTGGGGTTCCTAACTACAGTGATCGCGCGCACTTGGCTTTTCGTCACGCGATCTCCTGTTCAGACATTAGGCTTGCTGCTGAAGAACTTAGTTACGAGCTTTACGCTCCTAACCACTTTGCTCGCCAGTTTGGCCTCATCCAATTAGTGCCATTCCCCCTCTATGATGCCTGGAACTACAACACCTCTTGGCGCAGAATTGGCTCCACTACTGGGCATCCACCAGCACAAAGCATGCTTGCACTGGTTGATCTCCCTGACTGGGCCAATGACATCGCTCCCGTGGATGGGAATGCTGAAGGATACGAGCGATGGTGGTCAGAAGTCTCTGTCAACTGCTGGAGACAAAGGGATGACGAACTCTTCGCAACCATCTTTGAAGAGCTGAGATATCCCTATGATGCTGATACTGAGTTGCTTGCCCGCTTTCCTGAAAATGAGGAACGACCCCCGCCACCTGAACCGGCTCCGCGACCCGTGCGAGCCCCGTGCCCGGTCCAGGCTGGGATAGTAATTCGCGAACCCCCTCAAGAGGTAAATGCCTTAGAATGTTCTTCATTTTTCTTCCTGCTTTTCCCTTCTGACTCAAATTTTATCGCATCAGGGAAGTGTGCCACCCTCTGGCAGTCGTGCAGTTGATGCTTCTCCGGCCACTGGCCAGGCCGCGAAGCAGAAAGCAATAGTGACGGAGCCTGAAGTCGAAGACTCCTCCTCTGACGATGATGACCCACAAACAGTAAGGATCTCCCCCTCTGAGGTCTCGACGTTTTCTTTCCAAGTCTAATCTTTTAATCCTGACAGATTGCCGCCGCTCTGGCCCGAAAGCGCAGTCGCGCTGATCCTCGAACTGATCCGTGGGTAGAAGATGAACCACTCGCTGATCGACTGGTAATACACTTTTAAAGCGAGCACTGGAATATTCGTTTCATTATGTACGACCGTATAACGCTCCTCATTTGCAGGTTCGTCGTAGGTCCTCCAGACATGTTGGGGAAGGATCCTCCGCTGCTGGCGAACAAGCGACTGCTTCACAAGCCCAGGCGCCAACTGGTTCCAACAATCCTCCACCCCCTATCAGTGCTGCAAACAATATGCAGTTGGCTCTGGTACCAGTTCAGGTCATAGATGACAGCTCACCTGAGGTCGAGGAAAGAATCCCACTCCCGGACACAATTCGCGAGCAACCAATTGCAGTACTCACCATGGAACAAGTAGCGCTTGATTCGGTCCCAGTCTCTGGCGAGGTCGATCAAGAACCAGTGCAAGTAGTAATTCTCCGCGAATCACCTGTTGAAGAGGTATATCTTCTTGAAAACAAGCACCATATTCTGATTCCTGCCTTAATCTTTTGATATTTTAATCATTCATTCTTCGATAGAACCCTGGCCCTATCGAAGAAGCGGCTGCTGCTGCCGTAGAGGTACTTGGCGAAAATCCTGCTGAACTAGATAGCGCAGACGAGGATAACCAAGAACCCATCCCCGATGCCCCCCAAGCACTTGAAGTAGGAGACGGAGTGAACCCTGAGCCGGTGCTGGAAGCGGTTCCTGTTGCGGAGCCTCTCGAGGCTCCTGTTGCTGCTGCCCCAAATCCGCTGCCTGCGCCTCCTTCCAGACTGGAAAGGCGAGCTCGCGTACTTGAAGTGACTCCTCCTGGAGTTATAGATGATGCTAGAGAAGGTCTCTGTCGTCTCCTGGGACCTGATATTCTAACGCCCGGCGCGCCCACGAGAACTTTGGAGTATCTGAGGGTACTTCTCCCCGAAAGAGCCATTATTGAAGCTCAGTTTATTGATATTGATCAGCTGCTGCAGGATCTCCCCCAATGGCTCAATGAGAAGGCGGCCGCGACCGCGCAGGCTAGGCAGACCCAAGCACACTATCAGACCCTTGCTCAACAGACAGACACTTCGCGCGATTTCTTAGGCGACCGGGCCAATCTCATCAGGGACCTGACGCTTACGAGAAACCATCTTCGGTCCCAGATTCAGGATCTTCAGGCCCAATTAACTGCTGTGACGGCCAGGCTTGCCCATGAGGAACCTCAACTGGAGCAACCCTTAGCCGCTTTCGAGACACTGTCTCAAGAATTGGCCCAAGCTCGCGTGGCAGCCCAACAGGCCGCCCAAGCTGCCGCTGAAGCTAGCTTTCGCTTGGATGAACATTTCCTCCGCTTAACTTATGCAGGCCGAGGACTTTAGGCCTCTAGTATTAGGCCCACTATTTTGTGTGTGAACGATATTAGTATTAATATTATTATTTTATTATTTAGCCCACTTCATTGGCCCAAATACTTTTTAGATTTACAGGCAGTTAAGCGCTCAACTTGGCCTTTATTGCATATTAAAACAGTTTGAAAAGATAACCTCGAAACGGAGCGGTTACCTCCTCGAAGACTGCTCCGCTTCCCACGCGTCTTCAATTTTCTTTCTTTTCTGAGATCACAGCATTCAATTCTATTGACATTCCCATTGATGGCGTTGAAATTGCTTCAACTGCCCAAAGAAAGATTGAAACCACTGAGGTTGGCCCTATAAATATCTGTACTTTGGAGAAGTGAAAACATACGCAAACATGGCTTACCCATAAATAACTCTGCAAGCCCTGCTTCTTTTCCTTCTATTTCTAAAATCTTCTCCTCACGATCTTGCCCTTAGCCTCTAAATCTTAGGTTTTATGGCTTAATCTCATTGCCTGGGTAGGTCTTATGGCCTAATCTCATGCAACCTCGTGTCTTTGGTTTATGAAAGTCTGGATGGAACATCCTAGGTTTTGGATAGGCTGAAGAACACGAGGAGCTCCTAGCGAGGGGTCTCACATTATGGAGAGTCCCTCTCCTCAGATTTCCCTGCACGGAGCAAAACGAAGAAGGGCGGAAGGCCACTCTAGGTCGATCGTTCTTCTTCCGCGGTCTACCTCCGGGGTCTGACGCACAGACTTCTTGTTTTTCCCCTGGAGGTAGATGAGGCAACTGGGCTTCACTCAAGCGCTGATTCCATCTCCATCCCGGAGGATAACCCACTAGAAGGGTTGGGATGGATTATTTCCTTCCCTCTTCTTCCAGTACAGATGATAGCAGCTGCAGTCCGGACTCAAGAGATGTGGGTGAAGAGAGGAAGAGTAAGAATGATCATCTCACTGCCTCTTCCTGCCGCAAGATCCAGAAGCTCTTAGAAGATCTGAAATCCTTATTATTTTTTAGCCACTTTTGGCTTTGTAAATCGCAAATGTAATTTTCTCGAACACATTGTACTGCTTTTGGCCGCAAAGCCACTTTATGAATGAAATTTTCTGAGTTTTGTTATTTGCTAAAAAATTATTATATAATAAGGCCTCTGGTATAGGCCCTTACATATATTCCTAACACATATTGTCAAGAACATTGACAGAAAAGTTACAATATAAAAAATTATAACTGAAAAATTACTACAAAATGTAATGGCCGCAATCAAGGCCTGGATGCATAGAGTGTTGCCCCCTAGTGTTCTTAGGCGGAGCAAATACATGAGAATGAGGCCACAGAAAAGGCCTAGATGTAAGGGGGATGCGAGCCAAGGAACACTATGTTTGCCCCCCGGTCCCAGCAACTGAAGAGTCTGGGGGATCTTCAAATTCCCAAACGCTGGGGTAATACTTCTTTAAGAACCGACCGTTGATGGGGTTGCGGTGAAGGTCACCATCCAAATCTTTGAGGTGGAAGGCCCCTCACTCCAAAATTCTGTGAACAACAAAAGGTCCTTCCCAGCGAGGAGTCCATTTACCACGGCCAGTCAACTTTTCGCCAAATGGAAGCACTGCCTTCCAAACGAGCTCACCTTTCTTGTAACTGCGACCACGCGTCCTCTTATCGTAGGCGCTAGCGATCCGCTGCTTTTCCATTACCAAGTTGTCCAAAGCCTCTAAGCGCTGTCCGCTAAGGTCTTCATGCTCCTGCCACATAGCCTGGACATAATCTTCACCAATCAAATGATGTTGATCTTGGACGCGCATAGATTGAACATTGATCTCCAAAGGCAAAACTGCATCGTGACCAAACATGAGCGCATAGGGCGTTGTGGCAGTAGGATTCCCCTTGGAAGTGCGATAAGCCCACAACGTCTCATACAATGTCTTGTGCCATTGGCGAGGGTTTTCAACAAGCATCTTCTTCAGGAGGGTGATGATAATCTTGTTACTGGCCTCCGCTTGACCGTTGGATTGAGCGTAGTAGGGTGTGCTATGGATAAATTGGATTCCTAAGTCATTGACGAGCTTCTCTACGTCGCCACCCATAAATGCTGCCCCCCTGTCCGATACCAATACTTCAGGGATGCCAAATCTGCAAATGATATTTTGAAAGATGAATTGGCGAATGGTTGCGCCAGAAGCCTCATTCAAAGGCTCAGCTTCCACCCATTTAGTGAAGAAATCAGTAGCGACGATGATGAACTTGCGCTGGAGGGAAGAATGAGGGTGAATCATTCCAATCAAGTCCAAAGCCCAGCCTCGCGCAGGCCAAGGTTTAATAATAGGTTGCATGGGAGTATTGGGGATGTGCTGGACTGGTCCATGAGCCTGACAATCTTGGCAGCCCTTCGCGAACGCGATACAGTCCTTCAAAATGCTGGGCCAATAATACCCATGTCTCCTGATGAGCCAGTGCATCTTTGGACCCGCTTGATGGGCTCCACATACGCCTGCATGTGCCTCTTGCATTAATCATTTCGCTTCGCGGCCATAGACACACCTGAAGTCGACGCCATCTTCACCATGTCGGCGTAACTCGTCGCCTCTGAGGAAGTAATTTAGTGCCAGAAAACGGATCTTTCTGTCTGCGGTGGGATCTGGCTGCTTGAGGTAAGCGATCAAAGGATCACGCCAATCCACGTCAATAGGATCTAATGTTGCCACCGTTGGTTCGTCTGGCGGGTCAGGCCGCTCGAGCCACGAAGGCAGCGTGCGGCGCTCAACTTTCAGAATTCGCTCGCGAACCCCATATTTCAAGGTAATGCCTGTAGCGAGTTGAGCGAGTTCATTGGCAGCAAAGTTGCGCTCGCGAGGAATGTATTCTAAATCCGCGTCATCAAATTGGTCCAGAAGTTCAACGGCGCGACTCAAATATGGTACGAGCAAGCAGCTTATACACAGGTGTTTGGACCCAAAATAAGCATTTTGGCCTGACAAGGCGTGTCTTGGAGAAATTGAGCCAATATCAGTGGCTCAAGCTATATATTGTCGACAAGCTCGAAATATATATTTAGAGGCTAAATAAAGCCTACTATGGAAGTATGACAAGTCAACTTTAGCATATTTTCCTACTTCGGCTAGGAAAAACCGAGCTAGACAAGGAAGGAGGGGCGGCAGACTAACCAAATGAAATCGAAATGAGCTGAAACTTTCCAGATCCATTCTAGACAGCCCAAGGATCATTTCTTATGAAGAGTGCCAGAGATATTTTTGAGTGGAAGGCCTTCAAACAATCAGTCCAATCTTTTGCAGAAGCAAAACTGGAAAACTGGACCTGTAAGAGGTCCAGCAGCGTTTCCGGCCCAACCACTATATGAAAAGCTCTGAAATTTGACCAGGGTGATCTACACTCATAGTGGAACATTTGTTATGAAGAGGTCACGGTCAAAATCGGAATTCTTGTTGGAGAAATAATTGAAGGAATAAAGGGGCAGAAACTGACCTAAAACCAGCTCAATATTCACATGTTCATGTTTCCTACCCACATGAAGAAAGCTAGATGCTTTTCTTCTTTTTCCTTGGATATATTTTTCTTCTACAATCTCTTTAATAGATCATCACCACTTCCATGTTGCTGCACCTTCATGCTTTGCTTTCATTCCATCTTTTCTCTATCTTTTCCATATTTTACAAGTGAACTTAGATCTACTTTCATTATTTTTCTTCCACTCATCATTTCACTCTTCTTTTTCTTCCCTATATAAACACCTTCTCTT
Organism: Rosa rugosa; assembly: GCF_958449725.1. Taxonomy (NCBI): domain Eukaryota; kingdom Viridiplantae; phylum Streptophyta; class Magnoliopsida; order Rosales; family Rosaceae; genus Rosa; species Rosa rugosa. The sequence continues at coordinate 19,238,305 of NC_084820.1, read as the reverse complement.
CTCATTCTAAAACACACATTCACATTCAACAACAACATCTCTAAGATGATCTAAGTTCTCTCTAGAGCAAACCTCTCTAAGAGCAACTCCTCTCCCTCTCTTTCTCTTTCTCTTACCGGTGATCACACTCCTAGTCCTAGTCTTCTCAGAAGCCGACTTTCAGTGCCACCAAACCCTCTGTCAACGTGCTTCGGTCCTAGTCTCCTCGGGAGCCGACGGTAGTGCCGCGACCACAACGGTTACGGAACCAGCCAAGCAAGGGTAACGCCCTAGCAACCCAGCCAAGCTAAAGTCACGCTTTAGCAAGATCTCAACACTTCCCGGTGATGTCGCTCTGCTCAATCTGTAATATTGAGTATCGATTGTGTTAACAAGAAGAAATTTCAGCAAAGTCCTCACCACGAGGCACAAAGAATCCCACGACGAGGTTGGTGCTCTCCTCGTCTACAATCGCTTGATAGAAGTCAGGTCAAGGGACACCCCCGACGACCGCACCCGAACGGTGCTGGCACGCCTGCGCAAGAAAAGAGACTGTTGACCAGCTGCAACAAAATTACAACATCTCTAAGATGATACAGGTACTTCTCGCGAAGCTGATTGATCATGAGCAAAGAGTCACCGCGTACCTGGACGTCTCTCACTCCTAGTTCCAACAACACTTCTAGGCCTATAATGAGGGCCTCATATTTTGCTTGGTTATTGGTGCACCGGAACTCTAACCGGAAGGAGTATCAAAAACGATCGCCTGCTGGGTTTTCCAAGACAACCCCTGCCCCTGCTAGTGTCTCCGTTCTTGAGCCGTTGAAATACAATACCCAGGGCTGGAGTGAGACTGTGGCTTGATACCAGACAGCATATTCTGGAATGCACGCCAGATCCGGGCGATCCGCATGACACGCTAAAAGTAGCACGCAATTTAACCCTGTTGTCAAATGTAGTATAAAGAAAGTAGGGATCGTTCTATCCGGGGAATGAGGGTACACCTGTAATTGTGTAAACAAATAAAGAATTAAAATAATAAAGTATTATTTACAAAAAGAATAATAAAAAGAAAAGAAAATATATACAAGTGAACACAAATAAGGGGGGGGTTTAAGATTATAGAATCGGATTTAAAATTAAATAAAATAAAGAGAATGTAAAAACACATTTACAAGGGTGGAACGTAAGGAACAAAGATCAAAACTACATCTATATGCAAGAAATCCGGTTACAATTCTAATAGTTGGTTATCTATGAGACGAGAATATATCAACCAAGAAACAAAGATCAAAGCAACCAATGTCCCTTATTTTACTTCCCTTTACACAATTGATCAAGCAAAGCACCTAACCAATATATTTTGAAAACAGGTTTCACACAATCAAAGCAACCATGCAAACTCAAGTTTCAAATCATTAAGAGCAAGTGAAAGTTTAGTCAATAATTGTATTAATCCTAGTACACAAAGCATGTCTATTCAATAACACAAACCAATTGATTTCGACTTTTGTCCAAAGCCTTTACTACTTATTCGAATTAGGATCACAAAGCATGAACCTAATTACTAGCTCCAATTATATGCAATCATTCTAAGTTGCGCACCAAAGAACAAAAACATATAAAAGTTTTCCATAAAACAAAATCAATTGATCAATCTCACATAAGCAACATATAAATCAACATATAGAAATCACAACTTTATTTCAAAACATAGAGACGGGCTTTAAACTTTGCCCTTAATATTATTTGTTTAACTATAATTCATAGTCTTACAAAATCAAACAAAGAAAACAAGAGAAAGGATATAATACACCTTGAAAGATGAATGATAAAGTCTTGAGACGAAGAACTTGAAGATCCTTGAAAGCAAGCAATCTTCTAGGGACGACACAAGGGTGGATGGCGGCTAGGAAATTGATGTATTGCATGGCTTCTTCTTCTTCTCCTCTTTGCTTGAAAATGCAGAACTAGAAGACTAGAGAATGGAAAGAAAATGGAGAGGAGATGGAGAGACAAAGAAGATGAGATGGATGAAGGAAGAGATGTATATATTCTGGTTTTTTTTTCATTTTGGTCACCCTCATCTCTTTATTTATAGCCTTGGTGTCATGATTACTCTTCATAATTCGACCAATAGGAATATTACACAAGCAAGTATAAATCAATTTGATTTAGAACTCCCAAAATATCTGTTTTAGGTTGTAGAAATCAAATTGAGTTAGAACTTCTTTGACACAAAACAGATTTCCGGCAGATTTGACCTCAGTGCACTAAAAAAGTCATAACTTCGTCTAGAAAATAGATATCGATGAGATGTAAAAGGTTCTGGAAACTAGACATCCGTAGCTTTCCAACCATATAAAGATCATAATTTTCTGAGCTCTGACCGATTTTTGACACTCTGTTGAAGTTGACTGATCGGCACTGGCAGTTTTCCGAATCTGTAATGGATTTGATTTTTAAAGAACAACTTGTGTCCAATTCGGTAATGATCTTCTTGAGACTTCTAGATGCTTCATGGACGTTCCAAAGACTTCTCCTAGCTTCCACAGGTCTCCTAGTATGAGTATAACTCCATTTTTACCTGTAAAACACTAACTAAGTTAAATTGATCAAGATAAAGAAAATAACTTAGCAAAATATAGGGTTTAAACATTATAAACGTCACATTTTATGCTCCTATCACCACAGTTGCAGCCGCAACCTCCAAATCTCTCACCGCGGGGACGTCCAGCATCGGGTGATGTGCTAAAAAGTCCGCGATGGCTTGACCCTTTACTGCTTTCTGTGGAACGTATTGTAGCGAGAACTCGGATAAGGCCAGTACCCACTTGCCAATGCGACCTCTTTGAATAGGTCGCGACAGCATATACTTGACCAGGTCGGTTTGAGCAATGATGCAAGTAGTAAAGGATAACATGTAGTGCCGCAACTTGCAGGCTGAGAAGTATAGTGTAAGACACAGCTTCTCCATTGGAGTGCATCTTGTTTCGCAATCTGTAAGTGTCCTACTGAGGTAAAAGATGGCATGTTCGATACCTTCCTCATCATCTTGAGCGAGTAGGCTGCCAATGGAAGCCTCAGCTGCTGAAATATATAGTTTCAATGGAAATCCAGCTTTAGGGGGAACAAGAACTGGCGGGCTCGCTAAATAGGCCTTAATTTTGTCAAAAGCCTCTTGATGTTTAGGTTCCCATACGAACTCGTTCTGTCCCTGCAACTTTAGCAGTGGGGAAAAGGGCTGGATTTTACCTGCAGAGTTAGAGATGAAACGTCTCAAAAAATTGATCTTACCCAGCAATCGCTGTAGCTCTTTCTTTGTTCGCGGGGGAGATGCGTTGATAACTGCGCTTGCCTTATCCTCAGGGACCTTAATACCCCTTTGATGGACAATGAATCCCAGAAAATCTCCTGCCTGAACTCCGAAAACGCACTTGGCGGGGTTCATCTTGAGCTTGTACAACCGCATTCGTTCGAAAACTTTTCTGAGATCTGTGATGTGGTCCCCTCACTTCTTAGACTTTACGACCACGTCATCGATATAAACCTCTAAGATCTTCCCAATGATGTCATGGAAGATCAGGTTCATGGCTCTCTGATACGTTGCCCCAGCATTCTTCAGTCCAAAAGGCATGACCACATATTCAAAAACACCCGTGAACCCTGGGCAACGGAATGCGGTCTTGTGTCTGTCTTTCTCCGCGACCGGAATCTTGTGATACCCTGCAGTACCGTCCATGAAGGACAATAATTCATGTCCTGCTACTGCATCTACCAACATATCTGCGACCGGCATGGGGTAGACGTCTTTCGGCGTAGCGACATTAAGGTCTCTGTAGTCCACGTAGACCCTCATTTTGCCATTTTTCTTGCGGACAGGCACTATGTTGGATAGCCACTGATTGTATTTGGCTACCCTGATAATGCCTGACTTGTGCATCTTTTCAACTTCCTCTTTGACCAGAACTTGGGTCTCAGAGTTCATTCTCCGCGGCTCTTGCTTCACAGGCCTCTTGTCAGGGAGTGTGGGCAGCTGATGGTATACCAAGTCCGGTGACAGGCCGGGCATGTCTTCATATTTCTCCGCGAAGCAGTCTTTGAATTCCAGTAATAAGTCAATGAGCCTCTGTTTCTCATTAGGCTCTAAATAAGCGCTGATAGCCACTTCCATAGGCTCATCTGCTGTTCCAAGATTGACCTTCTCGGTAGGGTCCCTGACCTTGGGAGGGGTATCATCCAGCGCTGCCGGAGCCAGCTGAATCTCTTCTTCGTCTTCTTGTTCTTGGTCAGAGAACTCCTCGTTGACAATTTCTAAGGTTGCGACTCGATCATAGGCCTATTTTTCCACCAGGTACGAGGATAGTCTTTCGTACAGCGAGTGGAAGGCCTCTATTCCTTCCTCTGGAAGGTCGTAATCCATTAATCGTTTAAGGGTTTGGGCACAGCGTGGCCAGGCCTTTCCAGGCCTTCCTTTGCGAGCGTGAGCCCCCACTGTGCCAATTCAGAGGCCGTCACCCCCGTGGGGCGGCCTTTGTCATTGATGCCACTGACCTGCAATGGAGTGATTGGCTCCAAGTAGTACCTGGCATCTACATAATTTGCGGAGACTGGGAATGGACGAGGATCCGCTTTAATCACCTCAGCTTTATCTGTTACCCTGTTCCACATAATCAGTTCCTGATGGAGAGTTGACGGAACACAATAACTCTGGTGAATCCAGTCTCGTTCTAGTATGGCGCTATAAGCCGCGTAGCAATCCGTAACAAAGAAAGTATAAACCCCTTCTGCGGGGCCTACCTTGATACGTAGGAACAGTAAGCCCAATGTTTTTGTTACCGTCCCCGCGAAGTTCTTCAGCGTGAGGGAGGTAGACTGGATCTTCTCTTTCTTGATCCCAAGCAAATGCATGGTTCTTGTTGTGATGACATTGACCGCGGCTCCAGTGTCAACCATGATTTTGCTAACCTTGGTACCACCAATCTCCGCCGTGATATACAGAGGTCTCATGTGTTGGACCATAGCTGGTGTTGGCCTTGTAAAGCTCATGAAGAACTCTTTGCTGTTGGCATCCTCTGTTTCAAGAAACACAGCCTCTTCGACAGGTGTCGCTGCCGCCAAAGTAATCTGCAAAGGCTGTTCACTATTTTCCTCAGTTTCAACACATTCCTGCGCGGCGACTGGCAGTGCATACTTCGCAGGAAGCACGTAAACCATGTTACAGGAAGTATCCACCATATCTGTCTCGTCCATATCCTCCTCAAGGTGGAGCTTGGGCTCATCAACTGGGATGTCTGTATTGAACTGCTTAGCCAACCGGTCTACCAATGATTCTTCTGTAAGGCCTTTTACCTCACATTGCTTGTGTTCCCGCATCGCGTCCACCTGTTGTGGGGAGTCTGACCTGAGTTCCCCTGCTGTATTCTCCTTTGGGGGTGCGACCACTATACTTTGGACTTTTTTAGGTCTCCACTGTAAAGCTGCTGTAGTGTTGTCCTTGCCCCCCAGTCTCTCAAAAACTGAGGATTTGGTTTCTGGTTCCTCGCGAAACAGCCTGCGCCTGACATGTGGCCGTCTAGTTGGCGAGCTTTCTTTCCTAACTGGCGGAGGTGTCCTTTCTTTCATCCTGCAGAAAACACTAGGCTTAGAGGCCCCTGACTCCGAGCGCGCTTGCTTTTGAAAACTGCGAAGGGCCACCACTGGCTTAGCCGCTAGTGACTCCATCTCCTTCTGATATTGTTCAGGAGATTTGACCAGTTGCGAAGGCTTGATCAAGCCCTGATCCAGAGCTTCCAGCGTTCGCTTGGCTTCCCCAAACCTGCGCTGCAGCTTTCTTTTCTTGGAGGGGCTAATTTCCACTGCTTTCCCCTTTTCTCTGGTGTACCATTTGCCTTCCTTGATGGAGGACGTTGAAGAAGGTGGAATGTACAGCTTGGTCAGGATGTCTTTGTGCTCGTTCCTAGCCCTTTCATCTTGTTTCTGATTGGCCGCGGCCGCTTTCAGTTTCTTGAACAAGTTGGAGTCCCTTGGGGATGGTGGTGACTCCATCTTATCTTTGGCTCTGGGACTAGAAGGCTGATAATTCCGCGATGGCGAAGCCCACTTGATTGGCGGGAGAGAGCCAAAATGAAATGTCTGCTCGACCTCTTCATGTGACACTTGGATGCCACATTCTTTTTTGCATTGCGAGCATAGGACCACTGATGAAGCCTCGCTGACTGGTCTAGGCTTCTTCTTCTCCGGGACCTTGTCCTTACCCTCTTCTTTTCCCTCAGTGGTCAAGTCTAGGGTTGGTTTCCTCTGGTTCTGCTTGGTCCAGTTCACATCGACCATATTGACCCCGGCGTCAGGAAAAGGGTTCAGGTCTACTAGTGCCGCCGCGGTCACCGGAGCTTCCACCTGCAAACTACCATTATTGAGCCATACCTGAATCTGGTCCTTTAGCTTCACACAATCAGTCGTGTTATGGTTCCACAAGTTGTGGAATTTGCAGTACTTCTTTCCTTTCAGCTGATCTGGTAGAGGGAAAGGTCCAAAGTCTGTCTTCACCATCTTCGCAGCGATCATCTCATCTAAAATCTCATGTGCCTTATTGGCATCATATGTATACGTCGATAACTCAGGTTTGGTGAAGGCTACAGACTTGAGTTTGACAGGTTCCTTAGATATTTTCAATTGCTTGAGGGCTGAGCTTTTCCTACCTGTCAGCTCAAACGCAGAAACGTCATTTTCCTCTTCCTCATCTTCATCCTGTATCATTTCTTCCCCTTGATGGTGGTAGTAAGGATCATAGGTAGTCGGCTGGTAGTTCAACGCCGCTACTGTGCGGTGCTTCCCTGGCACGTATGTCCCTTTGGACGCATTCTTCCTAGCATCAGTCTCTCTGAGGAGATGCTCAAAGCTACCTACCTCTGTGATAAGCTCTCCCATTGATTGGATCATGCTGCCATGTTGCTTCTTTCGCTGGCGTGGTTCCAAACCCTTGACTGCCAACTTGACTAACTCTTTCTCCGGCAGGATGATACTCAGCTTGGCTTTCTGGATCTGGAAGCGTTGAAGATACGCAACCGCAGATTCGGTGGGCTGTTGGGCCATCTGAGTGAGAGAAGCCAAATCAACCTCAGGCTCAATGGCTCCGAAAGTTTCTCGAAAAAGCTTTTCCATTGCTGGCCAATCTGCCACTGTTCCTGGTCGGAGCTTAGAAAACCATCTAAAGGCTGCTCCAGAAAGAGAAGTGCCAAAGATCCTGCACTTGAGGATGTCATCATTCTGATACTGGCCGCATTGCACCCTAAACCTGGCTAGATGAGTTGCCGCATTCTCAGTGTCCTCTCCTGAAAAAGTAGAAAAAATTATATTTTTGTAACCTTTAGGAAAAGGCGCGAGCATAATATGCGGCGGGAAAGGCCTCTCATAGACTCCATCAAGTTGGGCCCTAGGATTAGCTAGTCTGATCATCTCCTCTACCTCCTCGCGTCTCACATATTCTGGACCAGGAGGAGGAGGTGTTGCCACAGTCTGGCGAGCAACTTGCAAAGGTATAGCTTGGTTAGCAGTCGCTGTTCCTTCCCCGAGGCGAATGGTCTGGGGAATAGTGGGTTGCCGCAGGGTCAGAGCTGGCGCGGTCACATCCTTGACCAAGGCCGTTATCTTGATTGGATTGCCCGCCTGATCAATACCATAGTAATTCCCTGGAAGCTCTTCATAGATATTCTCCGCTCCGTCGCTGTCGTATTGAGTAAACACAACAGGATCAGCAAGACTGCCCTCACCGGTCTTCAGAGTCTTACTCTTCTGCTGGGCTGGTGGATTGGCCTTGTTACCACCAATTACCAGGGCTTTTTCCTTGCTTTTTGTTGCTGAGGCGGCGGCGGCCTTGGCAGTAGGTGTAGCCGTGTTGCTGCTGCCCTTTTCGTTAGCGTTTGGTGGTATATACTTGCCAGAACCAGAAGGTTGACCAAGCGTGCCGAGGATGGCGTTGGGATCTCCTAGAGCTTTATTCAAAACCTCTTTAGCCTGGTTCAACTCAGCTCTCTGCATGGCGATCTCAGTCGCGAGGTTGGACCCTTCTGTCCGCATGGCCGCGGTTTCTTTGCCCTGGGTATTAACTGTATTAACAGTACCCAAGAGTTCTTGGTACTGAGAGCGGTTTGCAGCAGCAACTTTGTCCGCGTGCACTATGGCCGTCTTGGCGAGATTTTGTGCATGCGCTTTGGCTTCCTCGGCATTCCGAATCATTCGCTGATCAAACTCGGGAATTTGTTGTTCCGTTTTCGCGATCGAGGCTGCCAGATGCTTCCGATAATTTTCACTATTCACTATAAGGATGCGAAGCCTCTCGTCCAGGCTAGCATCTTGTGGAATGATGAGTGGCTCGAACTCGTCAATTTCAACGGTCTCACCAATAGAAGCAATCTCTGTAATCGCAGGAGCCTTGACTACCTCATTCGTCGACACAAGCGCCGACTTCTCCCCCTCAGTAACGGGCAGCTGATTTCCTCCCTGTTCTGTTGACATTGCGAGCGGTGATGGACTGAGAGAGAATCCTTGAATTACCTGTTCTTCCGAAAGACCATGACAGTCGGCATGAGTATGCGGTCTGTAGATGGAGGTCTTGTGCTTCGGGCAGTTAGCCTAAACCTTTTGGTAAGGGTTTTCGCTTGACTTCCCAATGGTTACGTTCGCGAAGAAACGCTATGTAGTCCCACTGGGCGTGCCAAAATGTTTGGCTCCAAAACCAGTAAGGGTACAAACTGTCTCTTTTGAAAGGGATCCTGAATTGAACATGATCCTTTCATGATAAGTCATCATGAAAGGATCATGTTCAATCCTGAATAAGTCATCATGAAAGGATCATGTTCACCCCAGTCCACCCCGGATTGAACATGATCCTTTCATAATGACTTATTCAGGTCCTTACACAGCCACCATGCACACCATGTCAGCTAGTACTGCTAGTGCTACATTACCCTTTGCAGCATCCCAGTACACTCAAGCTAAACATGTTTCCTAGATCACCATGGTTGTTCCTACTTTTGCTACCACAACCACAACCCACATAGCTACCCCTCCTTATAGCTCCCAGTTTACTTTGAATCATCCATCAGCTCAACCACACCCTCTCTACATACTATCTCCAAACATGTATCACCCCATGCCTTACATGACACCTTACCCATCCCAAATGCCTCATGTGGATCCCAACCTTCCAACTATGAAGCAGATGAGGCTTGAATTCAGTGTGTTCAGTGGTGGAGATCCGGTTGAATGGTTAAACAAGGCTAAACAATACTTTGAGTTTTACCAAATTCCGGAGGAAAGAAAACTTTCAATAGCTACCATGCAACTGTCAGACAAGGCCTCGGATCGATGGTATATGCTCAGGCACAAGTTTCCCCATACTTGGCAAGGTTTGGCAGACCTACTCATGAGAGAGTTTAGTGGATACAATAGGTCAGAGTATCAGGCTTCTCTGGCAAGAATGTCACAAACAGGTAGTGTGGAGAATTACAAGGAACAGTTCACCAGGTTATAGAGGAGAGCTCCTGGGTTCCCTCCTGAAGTGTTATTATCTTGCTTCACAGGGGGACTCAAGGAGGACATCAGGGTAGATGTTCTAGCTCAAAAACCTCGGACACTATATGAGGTTTGTGAATTAGCCCGAGTATATGAGACCAGGAATGAAAGTCATAGGCACTTTGCTAGGACTACTAGCCATCACAGGCCTACTAGTGGTTTCCATTCTACTCCACCACAGAAAGTCCCAAGCCAGGGTCAACAATTTCAAAACCCTTCTACTGAATGTGCATGCTCCAACTCCTAATGGGGGCAAACGGTTGTCTCAAGCTGAATATCAAGAGAGGAGAGTCAAGAATCAGTGCTTCTTTTGTGAGGACACCTTTAAACCGGGACATAATTGCAGGAAGGGCCAGTTGATGATCATGGAGGTCACACAAGATAAGGAGGACTTGTTGAGTATAGAAGAGTCCCTCGATCAAGAAGTTCCCTCAATCACTGATATTGAGGAACCATTGATCCGGTTACATGTCATGGGAGATGGAAACTCTAATCCAGCTACCATGCAACTAAAAGGGATGTTCAATAAAAAGAATGTACATGTGCTCATTGATTCGGGAGCAACACACAACTTCATTCATCCACAGTTATTGAAGAACACTAAAGTACAGGTTCACAAACTTTCTCCACTTAATGTTATCTTGGCAAGTGGTGCTAAGATGAAAACCCGGGGTGAAGTCAACATAGAGCTTCAATTGCAGCAATTCACATTTACGGACAATTTTTATGTTTTGCCTGTAACAGGTTGTGAAATAGTGCTAGGAGCAGGCTGGTTAAGATCACTTGGGGACATTTTATGGAATTTTGACTCAATGAAAATGAGATTCTGTGTTCAAGGGAGTGATTTTTTGTTGCAAGGTGAAACCAAGACCGAGGCTACTGTTATAAGCTGTAAAGCCATGACAAGACTACTCAGGAAGGAGAAGGAAGCCATGGTAGTCCAGCTGCACCCTGCCCTAATGCACAATGCTGTTGCAAGTCCCGGCCCCATCCTAAGATACAAGCCTTGATCATCAAGTATGAGGATGTGTTCAGTGCCCCAACCATTTTACCACCTGCTCGACCTCAAGATCATAAAATTGAATTGTTGCCTAACACTCCACCTGTTAGTGTGAGACCATACAGATATCCTCACTTTCAGAAGGCTGAAATTGAAAAGATTGTACAAGAACTGTTGGACAATGGTGTCATCAAGCTTAGTGTGAGTCCATTCTCTTCTCCTGTACTTTTGGTCAAGAAGAAAGATGGTACTTGGAGAATGTGTGTGGATTATAGATCACTTAATTCTGCCACTGTTAAAGACAAGTACCCTATTCCAGTGGTTGATGATCTCTTAGATGAAGTCCATGGTTCCACTATATTCACCAAGCTTGATCTAAGGTCAGGTTATCATCAAATTAGAATGGATGCTTCAGATGTGAGTAAAACTGCTTTTTGAACTCACAATGGACATTATGAATTCCTGGTTATGCCATTTGGGCTCACCAATGCCCCATCCACTTTTCAGTCAATGATGAATGATGTGTTAAGAGATTATTTGAGAAAGTTTGCTCTGGTATTTTTTGATGATATTTTGGTGTATAGTCCTACATTGGAGTCCCACCTGGAACATTTGGAGAAGGTCTTTCAAAAGCTTCAGTAGTATTCCTTGAAGGTTAAGAAGAGCAAGTGCAGTTTTGGAGTCTTTTCTGTTGAATATTTGGGACATGTCATTAGTGCCTTAGGTGTCTCAGTTTATCCTGCAAAGATTGTGTGCATCAAGATATGGGCCAAACCCAAAACAGTCAAGGGATTAAGAGGATTTTTGGGACTGGCTGGATATTATAGAAAGTATGTCCGCAATTTTGGCACTATAGCAAAACCACTTACAGATATGTTGAAGTTGGGAGGATTTCAATGGACGGCAGCATCTGAAACAACATTTGAAGCTCTTAAGGAGGCACTTATGAATACACCTGTGTTGGCTTTACCTGATTTCACTTAAGAGTTTGTCATAGAATGCGATGCTTCCGGTATAAGGATTGGAGCGATTCTATCTCAAGAAGGTCACCCTATAGCCTTTTTGAGCAAGGCTTTAGCACCTCGACATGTAGCTCTCTCAGTGTATGACAAGGAAATGTTGGCCGTTGTCTATGCCGTACAGCAGTGGAGGTCTTATCTATTGGGGAGACATTTCAGTATTTACACTGATCAGAGAACTATTCAGTATTTCTTGGAGCAGAAGATATCAACCCCTGCTCAGCAAAAGTGGCTGCTTAAACTCGCAGGATATGACTACTCCATACACTATAAAGTTGGAAAAAATAACTCAGCACCTGATGCCCTATCCAGGAAGGAGGAATTAAGCAACATTGGTTCAGAGACCATCCCCAAGTATGGCTCTTTGAACACGAGCACTGGTATTTCTTCTCCTGTCCATAGCTTTGTGAGTGAGATCCAAGCTGCTTGTTTACTGGATCCAGAGGCAAGAGACATTATCCAACAAGTCACTCAAAATGATAATGCTCTTCCCCATTATTCGATCACTAACTCGCAGCTACTGTACAAGGGTAAGATCTTTGTTCCCACATATGACAACTGGAGGGACAAGATAATAGCTGAATTTCACAATGGTCTGAATGGAGGTCATGCTGGCAGGCAGAGAACCTTCAAAAGGATTACTAGGACCTTTGCTTGTCCTGGACTGCATAAGGATGTCAAGACCTATGTGGCTAGCTGCCATATATGCCAACAAAACCACTATGAAACCATCAATCCCCCAGGTCTATTACAACCCAATGTGATCCCAGAGAAGGCTTGGACATATATTTCTATGGATTTCATTGAGGGTTTACCAAGTTCTGCTGGCAAGTCAGTGATTATGGTGGTTATCGACAGGTTTACTAAGTATGCACACTTCATTGCATTAACTCATCCCTATACAACTGCCATCGTAGTCCAACATTTCATCACTGGGGTTTTCAAATTACATGGGATGCCAAAATCAATTATATCTGACAGAGATCCAGTGTTCTTAAGCGCTTTCTGGGAGGCATTTTTTCAAGCTCAAGGTACCAGTCTCAATAAGAGTTCAGCCTATCACCCACAAACGGATGGACAGACTGAAAACCTCAATCGAACATTGGAGCAGTACTTGAGATGTGTAGTAGGTGAGAAACCTCATTCATGGGTGACTGCACTACCTTGGGCTGAATATTGGTACAATACTGCTCACCACTCAGCCATTGGCATGACTCCTTTCCAAGCGTTGTACGGCTATGAACCTCCTACTATCACACTCTATTCTCTAGGGTCAACCGCTGTAGAGGCAGTGGATCAGCAATTGCAAACAAGGGATGAACTGCTAGCTGTGCTCAAGAGAAATTTGCAAGTGGCATAGGCTCGGATGAAACAGCTCTACGATAAGAAACATACTGAACGGGTTTTTGCAGAAGGAGATTGGGTGTTGGGTGTATCTTAAGTTACAACCCTATAGACAACAATCTGTGGAGAAAAGATTTGTTCCTAAACTAGCTCCTCGATACTATGGACCCTATCAGGTTGAGAAAAAGATTGGATCAGTTGCATACAAGCTGAAGCTTCCACCTTCTGCTCGAGTACATCCGTTCCACGTGTCTCTGTTGAACAAGAAAATTGGTGATGCAGCTGTGGTTTCCGCTCATCTGCCCCCAAATGTGGATCCCCATAATCCCAGATGGTACCCCGCCGTAGTACTTGACCGAAGAATGTTTAAAAAGAGGAATGCACCAGTTACCAAGTGGCTCATCCAGTGGTTGGGGTCATCAGTGGAGGAAGCAACGTGGGAGGAGGCTGATCAACTGTTGCAGCGTTTTCCAGACTTTCAAGCTTGAGGACAAGCTTCACTTCAAGGGGAATGGATTGTTATGGGATTAGGATAAATGAGGAATCCTGTTCTATCTAGGAGAACCATGTGTGGGACGTTTGCAGTGCATATGCCACGCACGTGTTCTTTAATTAGGATAATTCTGGTTAATTGGTTAATTAGGGATAATTAGGGTTAATTGGAGGTTAGTTGGGTCGTTAGGTGTTGCGTTCTTCATGGGCAACACGTGTCGTTATCCATGTGAGCAGCTTGGGTATAAAACCCCCCAATTCTGTAAACTTTTGGCATCGATCAATATATCAAGTTAATTTGCATTTCTTTCTTTAGTTTCTCTCAATTCTTCCTCTGCAATTTACCATAGTTAGGGTTCATACCCTAACATTGCGGTTGTTTCCGGAGGGTGCTTGTGTGTCTCTAAGTTTGATGGAACCAGTAGTGAGGACGTTCAATTATATTTATGGGTCATGAAGGAATATGGCGTTCATGAATCTTGGACTATGCTGTTTAAGGTAGCCTTGGTCCATGTCGATGGATTTCATCGACCCGTCATCCATACGGAAAGTAGCATAGTTTTGAGATTATATCACAGGGACAAGGAGAACGAACTGATGAGGGCGGATGTTGTGGCTGGTTGTGATCGATATAGGTTGAGATGGGTTCATTCATTGTGATGGAGTATGAAGAGATTCTACTCTGGCTTAATGATTATCATGGACCAAGCGAAAGGTCACAAGACACAAGAATCAACACTAGCACTAGAAGACTGAGCGAAAGGTCACAAGACACCAGAATCAACACTAGCACCAGAAGCAAGCAGAAGCAGAAACGCAGGAAGGGTTGCTGTTGGCCTGTTGCCAGTGGCGGAGCCAGAAATTAATGTTAAGTGGGGCACCTGAAAATTTTTACAAAAAATTTGAAACTTTTTTTTTTTTGATCAAATAAGAACTCCATTAATAAAACGAAGATTACAATGAGAATGGGAGATAAAAGCTTCAACCAAAACTTTTCCCACTTTAGACGTCAAAATGGACATCTATACTGACGCACTGTTGAAGCCAAACTAGGCCCCGACTCCAAACATATTAAATAAACTTAACTAAAAATACTAAACTGGCACCAGACAAAGTGGCAGAAACAACAAAACGTGTTGGAGCAGACTCAGCCAAGAACACCAACTCCCACCCAGAGTCCACCTGGCCAGCAATTGATCGACCAAGCCAACACTCGTCGTTGCTTCGAACCCGATCAAAGGGATTTCTGGACAGTTAGACCTAGGACTAAAGAAAACCCAACACCGTCATCCCACCACTACTCCAAAGCGCCATCACTTCCAACCCAAATCCTGACAGGAAAGACCTCCTAGAAAGCCATTAATGCTCGTCTATGCCACAGGCAGACTTTGTGCTGACTCTAAACTAGGCAGGAACGACCCTCGGGAAGGCCAAAGTGATGATTGTCTCTGCCACCACCTGCAGTGCACCCGACCTAAAAAAATGAAAGAAAAAACACCAAAACACCAAAACACTGTTTCCCAGATTGGGTCCATCATCCCGATTTCCATTGACCGCCGTGACCACAGTTCCCTCGCTCCTTCGCCGGCCAAACCTTGGTTGCAGATCGAGACACCTCACTTGTCTTCACATCACCGCCGTTGCGGTCACATCTACCAGGATCGCGGCCTCACCTCTCCACCCATTAGCACCACCCCTGTAACACCCCACCAGAACCCGGCCGGAGATCGATCTGACTTCAGACCACCAAGAAGTTCCGATCCAAACAGTAGAGCACCCAAACAAGCCCAATCCGAACCCCACCCATCCCCCCTAAACCAGATCGGGAACGAACCATCACCCCCGATCTGGGGTTTCCCGTCCTCAGCCAGCCACCCAACCATCCAAGCCCGGATCGATCCAGCCACCCCCTCCACGACGTCCCCATACGGCTTCTCCATCCAGTGCATCTGTCCATCCTCCGCCGGCCGAAAAACCCCGCGAACTCCGGATGGTCGAAGCCCAAAACCTACTGACCAAAGATCGACGCCAATCCTTGCCGATAAACGGCGACACTAGGCCTACCCGTCCGGCAACAACGTCCGTAGGACGCGTCGCCGGACGAGTGAGAAGAAATTTGAGAGAAACTCTTGCGGCTAGGGTTTTTTCAGATAAAAATTTGAAACTTAAGTATATCAAACTTTAATAAAAATTAATAAATTAGAATAAAATTATGGAAATATCAATTATCTTTTAAAAAAAATTATATATTTTTTAATCAAATTTATAGTTTTCTTTATGATGGCAACATAAAGAAATAATGATGTTAATGTTTAAAAAAAAAAATTACTCTAATATGCTGCAAAAGGCCTCGAACCTGAGACCTGAAGCTACATGAAAAGACAGATACCACTACACCAATTTGGGATTTGGTCACTATTGGAAACTCTATACTACTTATATGGAAACATTCCAGTGGGGCACGGGACCCACTGGGCCCTAATGTGGCTCCGCCCCTGCCTGTTGCGTGCAAGTTCTAGCTGCTTTGTTACTTCTCAACTATGATCCTTCTCTGGTGCAATAGAAAGTTGTGTGTTATTTTTTCTGTTAATCTACCGAAACTGTTTTTGATTACTTATTATTTGAATAACTATTGTTTGTTTTTCACAGTAGTGACTAGTGACTACTAGTTATTAGGTTATTAGTCAATCATTCACTCCCATGATAAAGCAGCTCTTGTAGGTTTGTGTTTGTAACTTGTAGTGGCCACAGATCTATATAAACTTCTGCTTTATTGTAGATCTGTAACTTGAAGCTCGTAGGTTATTGTCATTGAAGAGATAAACAGCATCATAGGGATAATCATTTTCCATGTATTAGGAAGTTTTCTTTAGGCAGGTGTTATACAAGAAGTTTGATGTTATATCAAATATGAATATGGTAATGTACAAATAAATATAATCAAAATTGTTGTTATATCAATTGTAATCTTTGGTCAGGCCTTAGGGTGCGTGTCTGTGAGCGCCCACGCATATACATGCCCGAAACAGCCTAGAGTGAAGTAAAGATGCTGAAAAATGTAAGGCCTTTTGGATTTATAAATTGAAATTTTTGAATTTCACAACCCAGGTTTTGCTTCGATTAGTACAGACTTGGACTTTTCAAAAACAATTTTATGTCTCCACCATTGTGGTTTTGGGCTGTTTCAGCCACTGACGAGTACAAAGTTGTTGTAGCCGCTCATATTATGAATTCAACCATGCCTCTAGAGATCTTTTCATCGAGAGCTGGCTCTTGGAAAAGGATTGAATGCCCTCCCCACTTTTCCTCATTGGCCTATATGAGTGGAACGAGGGGTACTTTTACTAATGAGGCACTCCATTGGCTCCAAAAACTGCGTGAGCCAGAGCTAGACACTTCCGGAAACACCATCACTGCTTTTGATTTGGCCAAAGAAGAGTTTCGGCAAGTGCCGCTGCCCCTTTTGGGGGAGACGAGTTCGGATAGGGATTGTTTTTTCAGTGATGTAGGGATTGTTTTTTGGAGGGTGCCTGTGTGTATCGAGTTTTAAGAGGAAGAGATGGGGGGCCGGGCATGGTAGTCAGTATGTTCAATTATGGATCATGATGGAGTATGGTGTTTGTGATTCTTGGACCATGCTGTTTAGGTTTGAGATGGAAGATGTTAACCTTAGCCTACCAATCCACTGCCCAGAAAGAATGATAGTTATGTCGAGATTCAAACGTTGGGATCTGGAGTTGATGAGGTTTGATCATAAAGAAGAAGAGAAGCTTGACAATGTTGCGGTTTGTAGTAGTGGTCGATATAGGCTTACGATGTGTCACTGTGAAATGATTGATTATGGGACTCTAAGTTAGCTTCCTGATTCTAGGGCTGAGGAACGTAAAAAGACTCAAAACACAACAGAAGCAGAAATGAAGAGGAATGATTAATTGCTCTGTGCATATTCATGTGCTAGCTGGTTTGTGCTCCTTGCTTTGGCTCTTCTACATTGTAAAGTAGTTTGTTAAAATTTTCTGGGAATGATAAGTTTATCTTCCCTTATTATCATTTGTTTTTTTTTGCCAATAGAAATGTTATTTAGTAAACAGTAACATTACAAAGAAGCCCAACAGGCCTCCCAAGATGGCTACACAGGCCCAAAAGCCCAACACGAAGAAAACAGTAACATAAAATTACCAAGCTTGGACGACCACACCACCACCAGTGATCATATCGACGCGAAGAACCACAACCACCACTCCACCGCAAGGCAGGCAGCAGCAAAATCCTTCCAGCGCAGTAGATCAAGTAAGACCCATGTTAAATTC
This sequence comes from Rosa rugosa, assembly GCF_958449725.1. NCBI lineage: Eukaryota > Viridiplantae > Streptophyta > Magnoliopsida > Rosales > Rosaceae > Rosa > Rosa rugosa. The sequence continues at coordinate 19,220,585 of NC_084820.1, read as the reverse complement.
AAAGTTCACAGCCTCTAAATTTCAAGAAATCGCTGAGGACATCATCTTCACCACAACGAACTTCTTCTGTCAAGTAACCAGCGGAACAACAATCGGATAAACAGGATGAAAGGAGTCTGGATAAACAGGATGAAAAGAATAGGTGAGATCCTGAGAAGGACCAAAGAGATTGGTACCGAAAGGTGCACAAACCCTTGTTGCTTCACCGAGAGCAATAGTAGGCAAACCCCACTTTAGCCGATCACACCAGAACAGAAGAACAGTGGGATGACAAGGATGAAGACCGATGAGTCTGAAAAGAGGAAAATTGAAAACAAGGAGGATCAAACAGAATCCAAACGGAGACGAACTTCGAGCAAAACTGCCCAAGACGATGGGCATGGAGAAAACGAAAGAGAGAAAACCAAAATAAACAGAAGCAAATAGAAAAATTAGAACAAGTGCCTCCCTATTCTCAAGCTAAAAGTCCCAATCAAAGAACTGATCGAGATAAAAAAAAATAAAAAAAGGCGTCAGGTTTTCTCTTGCCCACCTTGAGAGTCGGTGGCGCACAACCCCGCCCACCATGAGCGCTTTTGCCCGGAGTTTCACTCCGATCTGAGGTCATGTGCCTCAAGTCTCTGTTTTTTCCCTTCCATTGTGTCTCCTTTGTTTTTCCCTTCCTTTTAGTTTTCTTGATTTGTTTCTCCTGTTTCTGACCAAATCTTTTCCAGATCTACCTTGTTTCCTCTCAAACCCGTTGCTATACCTGTGCATCGCTATCTCCGGTGATGCTTATCCTATGCCTTCTGCCATGACTTGTAAATATGCTCCTCGGAGCTCGTCTCGAAACGGGGTTCGCTCGTTAGTGCACTCGGTGATGCTACAAGGAACTGAACGCCCTTTGGGTGACTGTCCCTTCGATCCCTTGCTGGATCTCACCTCTCTCTCTTTTCAACTAGGCTATCTGGTTGATTTCTTGGAAGATGAAGGTCTTTTTGTTGGAGATGGTTTGAGTTATGTGCTTTTGACTTTTGTTTCAGAAAATTTGCCAGATGGGTACTTCGGAATCGCCATCGATCCCCTCAACGATCTCTTGATCCGGTTGGATGTTGCTGTTGGTGACTTTGTTCTACAGTGCGGCGCCGCTGTTGGTTCTTCTTCGTTGACGGCAACTATGTTGGCTAACCAAGACTGTGGGCTTGCCTGGTTTAGGCCACACTGCTTGTTTTCTTTCATTTTTCGTTTGGGCCTTTTGGGCTATGTTGTCATTCTTGTGTAACAGTTTCTCTATAATATATCAGGTTCTTGTTGATTGCCAAAAAAAAAAAAAAAAAGAATTGATCGAGATCTGGCAAGAGAAGGGGAGGAAAGGGGAAACTTGCTTTTGGGGGTTTTCTATAGAGAGAGAGAGAGAGAGAGAGAGAGAGAGAGTTTTTTCTCAGGCTATAGAGTCCTTATTATCATTTGTTTGTCGGATGGTTATAGACTTATAGCTAGTGTCCTCTATCCTATCAAATAATTAACAATAGATGTTCTATTGGTTGTGTTACTGAGCTACTAAGCTAGTAAGCTACTGAGCTAATTGATTTTTCGGGTGTCTAGTGGACATTGCATTTGAATTTGGGAAAAGCCTAAGCCTCAGCCATAATGTGCTACAGCAAATCACGGATTCAAATTTGCTCACCACCAATACTTTGATGATGATACCACCACTCAATATAAAACTACCATGTGTTATAAAACATAATTATAGTTAATCATGATGTTTTATTAAACAAATAAATTTTAAGTATTAAATTAATTCTACATGTTGTGGCAAGTTTTAATTGGGTAGTGATATCACCACAAAATAAAAATAGTGAGCAAATTTGAATCCGCAAATCACAACTGGGATAGCGTGTGATCCTCATTTTGCTTTATTTCAATTATCTTATACACGAATGTAATCTTATTTGATAGTAATAATGTTAAAAATTTTGCTAAAAAATAAAATATAAATTGTTTCTACCAGACTACCACTGATCTTTTCATAATAATGAAAAATAAGATGAAAACATTTAACTGTTTCTGCCACGTACTGGTCATTTCCTTACATATATACGCTTATAACAAGAGGCATATATCATTATATCAAAGACACATAGCACTAGGAGACTAAAACCAAGGTTTGACCCTCTTATCAAATATTCCTGGACCAAAGGTAGACGAGAAGATTTCTGTGAGGAGGGGAATTAGCATCCATATGGATAAGGCCACTGGAATACTAAAAGGAACAACAATTGGCATTATTAACCATGAATGGACACTGAACATCATGAGAAGGACAGAACAAAACGCGATAATCATAGTGCTGATAGAGAACAGTAGAGTTGATAGGCCTATTGTCATTGCTGTAGGCAAGGATTTGAGGAAGTCTTCTTCTGCATAACGTGATGTGACGATTCCCCAGAACACCAACAATGAAGTTGTTGAAGAAACAAGTGATAAAGCATCTGCAATTATAAATATTTTAAAAATTTTATCCATAAGAAATACAGGAAATCCTGTACTTTCCTTGTTTCCACCCGGGACTGTAATTGCTGCAGCAAATACGATGGTAATTACAAGAGCACCCAGAACTGTACAAGAGTTTGCTGTATCTTTCATCCACTTCTCTCCTTCCTTCATCAATTCCTTGTGGTTCTTGGTAAACAATTCACGTGGTGTCATATGATCTGTATAATTTTTAGATTCACGTGCTTGGATGGGTAGTAAACTCTCCACCTCCTACAATACATTGCACCCAAGAGTTTAGAGATGTGACCACAAATTAAATTTAATTAACCAAAACATGACACCCCCTCTTGCTAGTATGGACCCTTTAACTCCACTTTGGAATTTGAGAGGTCTATCAAGTCTACCATATATATAAGAGCTACAAGTCAGAATTAAAATATACCTAGAAATCACCTTATATGGCAAAGAAACTACCTGCTGAAATTTCTTATCAAACGATATGATTTTTTCTATATCAACTGCCGCATAATGAGATTTTTAAGTGATAACTTAAAAGTGGCCGGTATACCTATCATTACTTAATTTATGAGATCGAGATTCTAACCTCGAACCATTGTAATTCTCTTTGCATTTGCAAAGCTGCACCAGATATACGATTAAGTTGTTGCATTGGCGACAACATTGCAGCCATATGTAGCATATTGTTGTTGAATTTATCCGGAAGGACTTTTGTAAATGTAGCTCCCCTAGAGAGCCCATACAAAAGGCTGAAAACTTTTTCTTGGCGACTTTTAATGGCAAGATGGAATATGCTCCTTTTCATTTCATCAGACCTCCATACCAGTTCTGAATTTGCTTTACATATACTAGTAACAAACTCAACAATCCCTTGGTCGACGGCTTGGCAGATTGCTTCGTGCACTAAGCCAACTTTCATTTTCATTTGTTGACTATCTAAACTGCTTATCACTTGGCACATTTTACGTAGAAATACACCGTATTTTACATGAACAAGTTTGATTTCATAAATGCGAGATATACCTAGTTTAACATTAAAAACAATGTCAATTGAAGCTTCAATGAATTTATGAATTCATAAGTGAAAATTAAAGACTAATCAATAAATTAAGGATATGGATGTAGCATACCAGAAAGGTTAAGGAGAGGCCGAACTGCTTTATGTCTTTTCAACAAATGAACATAACTTGGTAACCTGGGATCCAAAGCTATTTGAATGAAGACTTGTCAAATATATATTACAAACTATAAATACACACAGAATACAATAATCCTCATATTCAATGTCAAAGTTTGAGATCAAAGGTTCAAAACACTTGAAAATTTATTTTTTAAATCTCAATCATTGATATTAAATTCAAGTATGAGTGACCACAAAATTATTGGTCATTTAGTGATTGAGTAATCATGTCTGAATAAAACATAATGAAAATTAGATTCTGAGATTATTTTTAGGGGAGAACGTCAAGTTATCAAGAATTAATATTACACATAATGTCACACTCTTTATGGGGTACGACAATACCTACGTACTTCTTTTATTTATTATTAATTAAACTGTTAATTGTATTAATGAAACAACCAAAACGGTCAGAATAGTACATACACCAATACATGACACAGACATATAGCCTACATTCAATAGTACTTCTCCTATTCAATGTTGTGAAATCTGTTTAAATCTTGGGTTGTATATATTTATAACAAAATTTTATTAATTGGAGAGGTTTGTAATTAACACACCTCAAATGCCAATCTATACACCAATTTCATTTTCAAGTTGTCATTATTATACAAACTATCAGCAATACCTTCAATGCAAGAATGAATTTTGAAGCAATAAGAGGGTATTATGGACAATAAATATAACAAAGACAAATGAAAATATATTGACATTTAAAGACTGTTATCAAAACTCTTCTTTGATGAAAAAGAAGACATAAACATAACACTCATTATCCCTTTGATTACCTTCTCCATGATTTACTCGTCCCTCAATATTTAATAGAATGTCCACATAGTTAGGATGAATGTCTGCCAACAAAAATGACACATGCATTAATTACACATGCATGCTCCATCATACATGCAAGAATAAACGAACAAGAAAGAGATCGTAGCAAAAGAAAAGATGAGATGATCGAAGTACTAACGATCGTAGAGACATCGTTGCCAAAATGTGAGCCTTGTTCTACTTCTATATGCGAAAGGTACACTAGCTAACGCCTTCATAGGCGATTCCCCGAAGTGGCCAATGGCAAGCATCAATTCTGGACAATACCGAAGCAAATCCCAAGCAATATCTACAGTATAGAGTGAAACAATGATTCGAATTGTCTATTTAATTATTAGGTGCTTATTTTTATCATCTTCTCATTTCAATACTAATTAAGTGTGCATCGTGTCATAAGTAACCTAAAAAACAGAAAAACCTTAGGAGAGCGTTTTTCTCTCAACCCTAGCTGTAGCCTCCAAGCCTACACCCTAGCTTCTTCGCTTCTTCTCTTCGATCCTATGGCTTCCCTTGAAGCTGTGACAGCGAGTTTTGCTGCATCCCTTGCATTAGAAGAGGGTAATGGTGCTCTTGATCTTAGCAAGATTGGGGGTGGCCCTGTTCATCGTTCTTCCAGGCTTTCCTCCTCGTGAAATCTCTGATACGCCGGATTGTTGACCCATCTGCTTTCAACCTTCGCACTTGGGTGGTCGACAAGGGTTTCCAGGTTCAAAAGAAGGTGGGTGTGGCTCCTTTGAATCTCATTTACCCTACTGCTGATGCTGTTCAGGAGGGTAGCCCTATAGATAAGGGCAAAGGGAAGCTCTAAACTTTCTGTTTCTCGGTACCTAGCATTTGAAGCTTCAATTCTGTTGCTATTTAAGTTTAGTTTCTCTAATTGTATACCAATTGAGGTCTCTAGGCGATTAGGGTTACTCTAGCAAGGATTTAGGTGGTGTTAGATTTGCCTTCATATGGCAAGGTCTAAATATTGTGCTCACTTTGTTCACAGTGAGGGTTACCTGTCATGTGCTTGGTAGCTTAGACCATCTATGTTTTATTTGGTGTAAGACAGCATGTGATGTACGTGTTTTTTTTTTTTTTTTTGAGAAGTGATGTACGTGTTTTCTGGCCATGGATAAGTTAATGAAATTATCTCTTTCTCAAAAAAAAAAAAAAATACTAAATAAGTGTGCCAAAAAAAAATTTGAATAAAAAATGAAAAACTCTCTTGAGAGGCGGAGAGCCACGCTAGGGTTTCTTATGCTTTGCTCTAGTAATTTTGGTTGGCAGGATTGGATTTCCCTTTCTCTTTGACCAATCTGATGAGGTTGGTGGCGGTGGAAGTTTCTTTCGGCGTCACTAGTGGGCTGTGGGTGCCTGGGTGGCCAAGATCGAGTCTTTGAGGTCGGAGGTCAGGTCCTAGCGCCTAGTGCATGTCCATGGGAGGTCGGCGGAGGCTGAATTTGTGCATGCAACCGGCAAGAGTGGTGGCTTGAGGTCAAGCTTGGACGGACTACGGTGACCTTGGCTTGGGCCCTAGGTCAATTTGTTCAAGTCGGTCGGAGAACGTCAGGCGGCACGACGGTGGGCAGGATGACGGGCTGGACGTCGGCAATGTCGTGATGGATGGGATCCAGATTTGGGATCCGAGTCCGATCTGGATCTGGGATCCGGGATCCCCGTCGGATTTGGGTTTGGGCTTGGATTAGGTTCTGGCTTTTAGGCTGGATCCTCATCTCAGTGGTTTTTTGGGCCTGGGGTCCTTTTGGAGATTTTTTGCTTTCATTTGGTTTTGCTTTTTATTCCTTAGGGCAAGGTCAGTGACGAAAGGTTACCTGCTACTCGACGATTTCGGTATGTGGAGGTATGGTGCACCTTATTGTTGGTACCTTTTTAGTGTCTTAAACAAAGTCGGTGATGGAAGGTTACCCGTTACTCGACGAACATCTTCGCGTGGAGAGATGGTGCCCCATATCGTCAGTACCTCTTTCCATAGCCCGGGTTCTGTCCGGTGCTTCATCAAATGCTTAATTACATCCATTTTTATTGCTTTTCGTACTGCTTTTGGTATTTCTCAATTCAATGTAGTTTCTACATATATCGATTATAATATTTTTATTTAATAAAGACTTGTCAGTATGTTTCTAAAAAAACTAATTAAGTGTGCAATTTAAAGAAAAGCTAATGAACTTGTAATTGTAACCTGCCATAAATGTAAATGTTACTAACACAAAGGAGAATAAGCTCTCTTCTCTTAGCAGAATAAATATTAATTTCTATGAGACCGTTACACCAAACGAATTTTGTAACGGTCTATTTAAAACTCCGACATAGATATTGGTACCAACTCAGATCCACGTTGAAATCTATTTTCCTAATTCACAAAAAAAAAAAAATTCCCAGAATGCCCTTTCTCTTCTCTTTGCCGAAACCTAGGTCTATTTTTCTTCTTCTTCTTCTTCAACCCCTCTGCAATTTCTTAGAAAGAAACTAGAAACTCAAACATAATCACCGAGGGAATATCAATCTCTTATGGGATAAAAAGATCTCCTGAACTTTGCTCTAAGAGCCAATTTCTCTGATCTTGGCTACATCCTTGAGCTTATGTAAAAACAAACTAAAACTCATGAATCTGATTCACATGACTATTCTTTTGTCTGGGAAAGAATACTTCAATTAAAATGGAGAAGATCGATTGGAAATATTTGAACTACTATTTGGAAGAATTTTAACAATATCCGTCGACCTAAGCTCAATGTTACATTGGAATTATTCATTCATCTGGGTTAAAAAATTTACAAATGCCCGCGACGTTGCATTGATCCACCTAGCGGTTGTTTCTTTCCATGCATATACCAATTTTCTCATTACCTCCATAACTTCATTGAATGTGTTTAATTTTTTTTTTCTTTTGGTTGAAGAATATGTCAATGAATATCAAATTTGATTCACTTTAGAGATACACATCTAATGGGTTTACAATTGGGTTTTTCATAAGTTCTTTTTTTTGGGTACACCACGAGTTTTAGTGTGTGATATGGTTTCGCAGAGAGGTAGATATTGTACTTACATAAGCATTTGCATAAGCATAATTAGCTACAATGGGCCATGTCCATACTGTCGCCAGCGGCACCAGCACCGTCAAGGGTGTTACCCCCCGGAACACCGTCTGAGCTCAGGCCAAAATCACTGCTGACGCGCCGTCACGCGCCGCGCCAAAGTCACCTCACTGAAGCATCACAAGATGCTACTTGATGCATATCAGTCCCACATTGAAGACAAAGAAGAGATCAGTCGCTCCCTCATCTCACTACTAGAAAAACCCCCCAATGCACACAGATGACATTCACACAGATGCAATTCTGTATGAAAAAACCGGTAATACACACAGATTTTTGTATGAAAACAACATTCACACAGAAATCCGTGTGAAATATATTCTGAAAGTAGGGTCGAGAAAATTCACACAGATTTTCGTATGAAATTCACACGGACTTTCGTATGAATTATGATAATACACAGATGTCTGTGTGCATATGTGTCAGAAACTCACACAGATGTCTGTGTGAAAATTTATTTCCTCTACTGTTTTAGATTTCTCATAATTCTCAAAATTTATCATTTAATTGTATACACCGAAATCCGTGTGAATGTTTATTTCAAATAAAACAAAAACAAATAAATTTAATAAACTTATTATATTTGGGAGATTATCTCTGGCAAGTACTTTGCTTCACACAGATATCTGTGTGAAGTGTTTTCGATATTTCCAATTTCCTCTTCATTATCTCAAATACACTCATCTCTCTCTTCGAATTTCTCTCTCAAAATCCATCTTTTCTAATCTCTCCCTCAGACTAATCTGACATTGGACGGAGCAATCCAAGCCCAGAAGCCGCTTCCGGTTCCGCCACCGACGATGAGCGAGCCGCTCCTCCCGCCGCCGGTGCCACCCTCTGCGAACACGATCCATTGCTGACGATCATCACAACTCAACTCTACGAGTCGCTGGAATGCAAGTTTCAGATTCGCCACTAAGCAAAAACTAGCAGAAGCTATAGAGCCCAGCGCATGGTTTTTTCAATATTTTATCTACTCAGTTTCTTCAACTTCCCCGTCTTTGAATATGCAATTCCATGTGCTTTCTGCTATATGTTTGTGTGCTCACGGGCCATTTTGAGTATATATGATCCTACAACTCATATATGTTTTTCAAGATGTTAAACCCCCAGGTAAGGCATGGGTATTTCAATTTCCTCTCTTTACAATTTCTTGTAGATCTGCCTAATTTTGCTTGTTTTAATAGGTTCTCTTGACCTATTTCTCTTCCAATATCCTTCATTTTGGATTTGAATCATTATGGGTCTTCCACATCAAGCCATAACCCTTTGGATCCAACACTTTGAACTAGCGGTCAAAGCAATCCTTGAAGAAATTATGCGAACAAGCGACAGGCTTGGCAATAGAGTTTTCTGGGTTCTGTGGCCACCTTAAGATAGAACAAGTGGTGTTGGGATGCTTATAGCCCTCCAGATCCTTCATATATTGTAATATTGTAGATCTGAGTAACTCAGCTGTCTCTGTTCTTGCTTGCTACTCAAATTTTAAATTTATGATTTCTGATCAAAGTCTTCCTCCTTACTGCAGCGAAAATTTGTGTAAATGATCTGAGAAGCAGGAGTAGTGGCTTATATTGAATGGTCGCAGCTCAGATGAATGGATTGGGTCGCGTTTCTGAAGATATGGCATCCAGCAGCACAAGCTGTAATGGAAGTAGGAACTCTTCCTGCCCCATGGATTGGTGGTATTGATATGGTGGTATTGGGGATGAAAAGGACAAAAAATTGAGGGACCAAAAAATAAATATGTAAATAATTTAATAAATATACTTCGTACACAACACACAGATTTTTTATTTTTTTTTGTGAAATAATTGTTGGAGCTGTGATTTAAGTGGGACCCACAAAATATATTCACACGGACAAGAAAAATCCGTATTCTCTCCCTTGAACTTTCGTGCTCCGAAGTTCATTCTGGTCAGCTGGGTTTGTCCTGCCTCACTGTGGTTGAAGGTTAATACAGATGGTTCTTTTGTGAGCTCGCTCTTATTTCGCTTCTTTAAAAAAAAAAAAAACCAGTAATACATACGGATTATTAATCCGTAATAATCCGTCGTTGTACCGTTTTTATTAACGTTTTCACACGGATTTCCGTATGTAATACTACGATTTCACATGGATTCTCATCCGTGTGTCATGGGGGGTTTTTCTAGTAGTGTCTATAAAAGGTCAATTCCTCTCTCCTTATTTATTACGCATTTATTACTTACCTAACATTACTCTGTCAACATAAATACATTGACTGACTTAGGCATCGGAGTAGAGAAGACTGCCAACTACGGTCTCCCCTCTGACGCGCTTTGTATTTCATTTGACAGGTGACGCTAGTGCTACAACCCTTTCAGTGGCGATCCGAGCTAGGATCAGCGTTAACGGGATTTGGCTACCGCGTTAACGGGATTTGGCTACCGCTAGATCGCCAGCATTAATAGATACCGGCGGGGATGGAAGAAAAGTTTTTGGAGTTGGGACTATTGGAAGAAAAATTGGAGGGAAGGGAAACTGCAGATGATCCAGAAAGGGTATTCTACAGAACTCAGTTTTCGACGTGCATCTGAGTTGGTACCCCAAAATCCATGAGGGAGTTTTTAATTTGACTGTCACACAATCTAATCTATTTGGTGTGACGATATCATGGAAAAATTTCTATTTTAGCATCAAACTCTCTATCTTCGCTCCTTACTTATTTTAGAGAGTATGTTTAGTTTTTTTATTTTTTTTTTATCAATTTTAGCCGCTGCAACAGACTGGTAAGTGCCTTTCCATTTTAACTTTTAGGTATCTCACTTATAAACATAAAATGTTAAATGAGACCTTCTATTATTTTCCTAAAATTTAATACATTCTTTTAAAGTTATTCTAGGTAATTTATAAATATATTTAAACAATTTTTTCTTCATTTAAAAAATAATGTAAATTCAAAACAAGCTAAAATAGAGAAAACATATGTAGACGTATCTTAAAAGTGGCACGCCAACACAGTTTTTTAACTACTTTAGCTAAAATTTAACTAAAAAATAAGAGTTTTTCTATTTGAACCTCCAAATTTACTCACTTGACCTCCTATGCTTTTTACACCTCCTATCAACTTTGCAAGTACTAAATTTACACTAAACCTCACTAAAGTTCCTCAAATAACCTCATTCATATAATTTGCAAATACGTCGGACGGTCATAATAGCCGCAATCATAATTCTGTGACTAGACATTTGTTTTTAAATTAAATATGCATGCAGTACTATATTTTAAATATTGATTTATCTTATTGATTTGTATTATGATATTTGAGTATATCAGAATTACTTTAAGTTATGTTTTCGATGATATGGTGATAATTTTCCTTTCTGAATGTTTTTATTTAATCATTGAGTTTATTTGAAATTTGAGTCATTATGGAGTTTATACCACTATTTTTATTATTAAAAATTTCTTTTCAGAAAGTGGAAATTTAAATATTTGAGTATGGATAATTTATCAAGATTTCATGAATTATGCTTTGGAAAATTTATTGATGATTTACGAAGCTGATATTGAGTTTCCTTTCTGAAATAATTTATTAATTATCGAGTTATTTGAAGTTCGACTTGTAGACATGTTCTTTCAGAAAGATGAAGAGTTAAATTTTACGAGAGCCAATGAGTTTGAGATTATGTATTTGAAGTGGTAAATTATTAAATATGATGATGTTAGCGCATGAATGCATTACCTGGTCTGCAGTATCCTCCAAAATATATATTCTGGTCTGCAGTACCCTCCAGATGGCATAAGATGGTTAGTTGACAATACCCTTTAGCCATTGCCTCATAGTATACCGGTTGGCAGTACCCTCATATGCGTTATCCGGTCAACAGTATCCTCCAGATGGTATGAGATGGCTATTCGGTAGTACATCCTAACCATCGCCTACTTGTATTATTCCTGTCAGCAGTAGACTCTGATGCGTCACCCGGTCGGCAGTACCCTCTAAGTGACATGAGATGACTAGTCAGCAGTACTCTCTAGTCATCGCCTATTTTGTTAAGGGTTGATTTGAAATGGAGTTTGAGATATTTTTATCATGTCAGGACTTGGAACAATTTTAAATGAGATAATTTACAACATATTTTGAGATTTCAGTACCAGAATCTGGTTAAGAGTATTTTTACTAGACTTTATTGCATGTTTAGTTTTATATGAAAACAAACTTTGGGAAAGCATTAAATTTTATTTTATTTCCTTGAAATTATTTATTTTTTATCCACTCAGTCTAACTGTTGGTATATATACCACCTAGGCACAAATATCGGAAGCACAAGGTTCACTAGCCACTTGAAACAACCCCAATAATGCCCAGACATGATGCCGATACCATACACTAGCAGTATCGGGTAGGCCACACCTAGGCCCACATTGGAGACAAGGGGGTGACAAGCCCATACCTATATTATAAATACATGTCTCTCCTCTCATTCAAGGTAAGCCACCATTCTCCACTTACTCCTTCCTAGTCTACATTGTTACATGTATCTGACTTAGGCATCGAAGGGTCGAAGGCCGGCTAGCCAGTCTTCCCTCTGGCCTCTGTTCATGGTCAGCATGTACGAAATCCGGAGATGGAAGCTCTCAAGATCATCTTGTTTCTTACACGGAAACACTAACAGCTTTCTAAATGCTTTTCCCTGGACTTTTCAATTTTTTGTGCCCAGTCTGCAGATTATTGAGGTCGAGTGTGTGTAGGAGTTGAGACATAGTGTCCACCACCTTCATCTTTATTGTAGGTTACCCGTTTAACCTACTTGTACCTTATTCAGTATTTCATCTAGATTGCTCTGATTATCAACCATTTTTGTATTTGTAAATTTCAGAAGTTTTAGTGTTACATATTCATATTATTAGATTGTGGTGTTGGTGATGAATTGTGGGCATATAGGCTCTAGGAATTGAGAATAGTTTGGAATATTGAGGAGTGTGAGACTGTCTTTACAGGTTTGGGTAGTTCAATTTGTGAGAATGTCTTTACGCTCATGCTTGTGAGATTTGTACAAGTTGCTAATTGCTTACATACTTTTGAGGAGGTATACTCACCCATTCGGGCATCTTCTTATATGAGCAAGCTCAAACAAGAGCACTATTGGTACTCGCTAGCCGACATGGAGTCTTATATATGGACAACTCCAATCTTTCTACAAAATCTTCACCACTTGCGAATAGCTCCAGATAAGTTCTCATCTACATCCTTTTAATTTGAGCTAATGCTATACTTCACATGTTTCATTGATCATTAATCCAAGCATACTTGCAAAATGTGATTATTCTAGCAGCATATTTACTATGCCTAAATGTTCATACCATGCTTTACATGTCTCCATGATTATTAAGCTTGCTTACAAAATGCAAAATGTTTAACATCGCTACTACAAATACATGCTAAACACATGCCGTGCTTTTATCTTGATTACATTACTACATATACACTTGCGATACTCGCTTCACAAGCTGTGACATGCATAGAAGTCCAAATAGTGTCATGCACACAAAATTGCCCATTGAGCTATATTCAATACTCTTATTTACGCACTTTAATCTTATATCCATATACTGCTACATGTTTAGCATCTCTATTGCTTATATCCACATGAAATCTCACCAACGAGATCGGTCCTCGCTCCCGCCATGGTAAATGTCCTCGATATTGGGGGGACTTGTACAAAATACTAGCCATGCCGGAATGGCGTACACTCGCCATGCTCCAGCAGTACCTCATCTATGCTTCAGCAGTATATTACCTACACATCAGCGGTATCTCATCTATGCTTCAGCAGTATATTACCTACACATCAGCGGTATCTCATCTATGCTTCAGCAGTATATTATCTACACATTAGTAGTATCTCATCTATGCTTCAGCAGTATATTATCTACACATCAATGATATCTTCTCTATGCTTCAGTAGTATCTGATCTATGCTTCTATGCTTCAATAGTATCTTACCCATGCTTCAGCAGTATATTATCTACATATCAGCGATATCTTCTCTATGCTTTAGTAGTATCTGATCTATGCTTTAGCTGTATCTCATCTATGCCTCCACGTTTCAATGATACACTCGCCATGTTGTAATGACATACCCCGATACACTCACCATGTTGTAATGACATACTCCCAATGCTTCAATGATACACTCGCCATGTTGTAATGGCATACTCCCAATGCTTCAATGAGGCGCCAAAATATCGCTAAAGGCATGGACAAGCTGTATAGCAATCCCAATCCCAAACTACTGCCTAACGCGTAAATAAGCTGAAATGACTATACACATCAATATTGCTAAAGGCATGGGCAAGCTGTACAGCAATCCCAATCCCAAACTACTGCCTAACGCGATCAAGCTGAAATGACTAAACACCTAACCAAGCTGAAATGACTAAAAGCATAAACAAGCTGAAACTAAATGCGATCAAAATGAAATGGCTAATTGATATACGACCAAGATGAAATGGCTAAATGAAATGGCTAAATGCGATCAAGGTGAAATGCCTAAATTTGATAAAAATGAAATGGCTAAATGAAATACGATCCAACTGAAATGGCTAAACAGATGATCAAGTTGAAATAGCCAACACTAAACACTGCTACAAGCATGGTTGTAGTGACACAGCCTAGCACTATCCCAGAAAACATCCAATATCGCCATAGACATGATTATGGCACGCTCTCCTTTATATGATATCGCCATGTGTTATCTCTCCATTATATGATATCGGCATGAGTTATCTTTCTCCAATACGCGATATCGTCATGTTTTATCTCTCCATTATATGATATCGGCATAAATTTTCTTTCACCAATATGCGGTTTCGCCATGTTTTATCTCTCTATTATACGACATTGTCATGTTTTATCTTTCCAATACCATGTTTTATCTCTATTATATGATACGATATCGCCAAGTCTTCTCTCCATTATACAATATCGCCATGTCTCATCTTTCTCCATTATATAATTGCATGCTACTGCATGCAAAACAAAAGGCTGTGCCAAGCTTAACAATAGAGATATCGTCACGTACATTCCAACCACTATGGGCTACATTCATTACAGCCATTATCAGCTTCACACCAAAATTATTATATCGCCATATGTAAAAGTGGGTTGACATAGCCAAGGCTATCCCAGCAGACATCAAGTGTACTAAGTAACGAATGCTATCCCGGGGAAGAAACTCTCACCAAATGTCTAACGAATTCTTGCGCCATTTCTACTTGGAAAACAAAATCACCACCAGTCAAGACTCCTCTTAGCTGGGGACTTGGGGGACTGGTGGTAGTGACTGTACGGAAGTCACGCGCCGAGAATGCTTGCCTTGCACTTCCGATATTTCTACCATGACAAACTCCCCACCCAAGAGAGCTCTTGACTGGGGACTTGGGGGACTTGTTGGTATATATACCACCTAGGCACAACTATCGGAAGCACAAGGCTCACTAGCCACTTGAAACAACGCCAATAATGCCCAGACATGATGCCGATACCATACACTGGCAGTATCAGATATGCCACACCTAGGCCCACATTGGAGACAAGGGGGTGACAAGCCCATACCTACACTATAAATACATCTCTCTCCTCTCATTCAAGGTAAGCCACCATTCTCCATTTACTCATACCTAGTCTACATTCTTACATGTATATGACTTAGGTATCGGAGGGTCGAAGGCTGGCTAGCCCGGTCTTCCTTTTGACCTCTGTTCATGGTCGGCATGTACGGAATCCGGAGATGGAAGCTCTCATGATCATCTCGTTTCTTACACGGAAACACTAATAGCTTTCTAAATACTTTTCCCTGGAATTTTCAGCTTTTTGTCCCCAGTCTGCAGATTAGTTGAGGTCGAGTGTGTGTAGGAGTTGAGACATAGTGTCCACCACCTTCATCTTTATTGTAGGTTACCCATTTAACCTACTTGTACCCTATTTCAGTATTTCATATAGATTGCTCTGATTATCAACCATTTGTGTATTTGTAAATTTCAGAAGTTTTAGTGTTACATATTCATATTATCAGATTGTGGTGTTGGTGGTGAATTGTGGGGAGCATATAGGCTCTAGGAGTTGAGAATAATTTGGAATATTGAGGAGTGTGAGAATGTCTTTACAGGTTTGGGTAGTTCATTTTTAGGAGTGACTCTGTCGAATTTTCGGTAGAGTTTCTTCTAAGGTAGCCCCGCAGGCCCACTTTGGATTTCAAGGTGAAAACTAGGGCGGGTCCTGTCACCTAGGGATTAGTCCTTAGGAGGTGCGCTATTCTTGCTCATCTTCTATGTTTAGGTGGGGACAACTTTTTGTATCAACTTAGGGATTAGTCCTTGGGAGGTGGGCTATTCTTGCTCATCTTATATGTTTAGGTGAATCGATACAAAAGCCTCCAGGCTTTGAGTTTATGATATTCTATTATCGATTTCAAGTCTGTACTGGTTGAACTAGAAAATAGATTTATGATGACTCTTATTGTCGTGCCCCAAAAAAGATGTAACATCATACGTAATCTTCACTCTCAATATATTGTCATCTTTCCATAAAATATAGTAGTCTTGCCCACATATGCTACACATATGTAAAGCAATTTTTTAGTTTTAATCTTTTTAAAAATTATTATAATATATTTTATGTCCTGAGTAGTTATATTTGAGGGGATAGAGAAATGTGGGTAGTTATATATAGATGAGGGCAGTGGGAAGTTATCTATAGACGGGTAGTTAGCAAAAATAATTTTCTTTAATTATTTTATGAGTTGGGAAGAAAGGTTGTGAGCCAAAACAAATTTTTTTTTTTACATAAGTACCCCTTATATATTAAAATTCAATGAAAACCAAATTAAATAGAGTGCATAAATAAAGAAAATAACATGCATATAAAATAAAAATAAAAAATAAAAAAAATAAAAATAAAAATAAAACCATAAATAATAAAAATAGAAAAAATAAAGAAAGAGACATGCATAAACTGTTTATAACCACTCACCTTCGACCTTTCTCCACTCCCACACCCGAGTAATTATTTTGTAGTCCCAGATTACTACCTGACACTACTATTTGGTAGTTCGGGTCAATAAAATCACTCAAATGTGGTAGAGACCATTGCACGGGGTGGCGAAAAAAAAAAAAAAAAAAGAAGCAATCAATCAGCAATAAGTAGATGTTATATAAACCAATGATATTATACCAATGACGTTAATCTAGACCACTACATATACTATGGTTTGTGTCAATATTTCTAATATATATATATATATATATATATATATATATATATATATATATATATATATATATATCCAGAACTTTCGCCACAGGTCTTGGTCCCAGCCTTCTCTCCTCTGTCATTTTGAGAGTCAGCAAGTCTCCGATTTCTCCACCCTCTGTGGTGCGTCTCCACCCTTTTGTGGTGAGTTTCCCTGAGCTTAGTCTCAGTTTTAGATCTTTTTATGTCTCCTTCTCTTTTTATCTTTCCTTGTTCTAGCCCAATTGTTCATCAAATTTCCAGATCTACACATTCTCCTCCATCTCAAACACCTCACCCTCTCATCTTCATCCGAATCTTCTCTTTTTCCACAACTTCATCTTCACATTCAACCCTTGGTGTCTCGACAGAGTCCTGTTCACTTAACTTCACACCATGAAGATTGCAGCAATACTGGCAAACCACCGAAGATTGTGGACATCGCCGGACCAGTGGGGTTGTGATGCATGGTGGTGTCCACCTCCACGACTACCTTTACTAAGTTCTTTGTTTTGTTCTTGTTGTTCTTCCTGTGCTTGGAATTTCGGTGTGGAGAATGATGGTGGAGAGTTTACTTGGCCTCTGGATGTCAAGATTCTGTCGGGGTTCATTTGGTCGCAGTATTACCATGGCGGCCACCTCTGTGTTGCAGTGACGAGTTTGCTGTTAGGTCTAGGTTTTTTTGGTATTTTGGGCTTCGGTTTTAGTTTTAGGTATGGATTGTCTATTAAGTCTTTGGGCCTAGGACTCCTATTTTCTCTATATTACCTTTGTAATATGCGCTTCATCTAATGAAAGTGTTATTTGACCAAAAAAAAAAAGAGCATCCAATTTAGTTTTTGTTCTCTTACCGAATATTCTCTTGTAGATGCATTGACAAATAAGACTTGCACCATTGCATCCTTCATCTAGCTTGAAATCTTCGTTAGGAGTGAAACGATATAGAAATCGAGCCATATCCCATTCCCATTTGTTAGAAGCCAGGACAACTGGTATCATTTTTCGAGCATCACCAATGCTAAGCAGTCTTATGCTCTTTTGAACCATACACTTGGCCATCGCTATGGTTCCGACATCTGCAACAGAAGCAAGAGCTGTTTTACCATCGTTCCCTCGTATTTCCAGGTCTTCCTTTGTCATCAATCGCACCAACTTCTCTACAATATCCTTGTGTCCACCCTCGACTGCTGCATGAAGAGCAGTTTTGCCAGAATTTGGATTTCTTGCATTCAATGCGTCGGGGGCCTCGTCAAGAAAACTCTGTGCGGCTGGCCAGTTACCAATCGTGATATAATTGAAGAAAGATTCATATCGACTGAAGTCATGGGTGGATTGGGTGCTCACATATTCTGTACCATTGAGACAGGTATTAGTAACAGTACATGCATTTATTCATTTTTATTAGGATCCAATTTGCTGCCCAATGCCCACTAACAGATAGGCACCACTGGGATGTTTCTTTCAATCTAATGCAATATTCTTTGATTAAAGATAAATACTTGCATCCGAACTAATATGTATGTGACCATCCAAATTCTTTCTTATTTATATACAGACAATCTAAATCCATAATTTAACCGTTCAAAAGTTAAATTAACATCTAAAGATCATTTCTGCAAAAAATCAATATTGTAAACAAAAATCATTTACTCATTCGATTAAATCAAACTAGATAAAAATCTGACCTAGCGCTCTGTTAGGGTTGAGAAACCACCTCTCGCGGCGGCTTCTAGTATCTCTCTATTGCTTGTCAATGGTGGCCATGGCGGCCTCTAGGCTGCTTATTCTTTTTCTTCTTGCTTTGGGTAGCGATGGTTTTGTGATGGTGTCGGGTTTTGGTGATACTTCTGCAGATGCGGGTAGTGCAACCAGGGTCGACGGCGCTGATCGTGTGGTGTGCTCGGTGACAAACCGAGTTGTCTTTGGCCGAGATGGGGTCTCGGTTGCTCGGATTGCAGTGTGGATGAAGGAGCCTGGAGATCTGAGCACTCCGTGTGCTTGGTTCTGGATCGTGGTCGGGGGCGATGGGACCAGATTGGGTGTGCCCGACTCTTGGGCGGATTTGACCGCTGTGGGCATTGCGGTGGGGGAGTTATCGAACTTGTACTCCCTTGATGTGGATGGTGCTGGTGGCTTGAATGCTGGCAGCAATATGTGCGGCAGCAGCAGGGGCAGGTACGACGACGGGGATGGCTATTCTAGTGTTGCAAGTGCCATTTGTGGCGGTGCTGATCCGGAGGCTCAGGTGTGCGGCGGCTCAAAGGCTAGGGCTTCAGATGGGCTGAGTGTATGGGCTCCAAACAAGTTGCTGGGCCTTTGGATCGTGGGCTGGACTCTCTTGTCTAGGGCCTGGGCTGGTCTAGAATTGGAGGTGCAAGGTGGGGGCTCACCTTTTACTTCTATTGTTGCTTAAATTTTGTTAAGTAGCAAAGATCATATTCTCTGAGGGTTCATTTTACTATTTGCTTCGGAGGAAGTTTGATCTTTGTTTGAAATAAAAGTGCGTTATTTTCCTTAAAAGGTGGGTGTACTTGGGGTGGCCTGGGGCTTGTTCTTGTTATAGAATAGGTGTTTAGGGTTCCTTAAGGAACGATTATTTCTGTCGACCCCATAGGGGTGTTTCGTTTTTGTACTGCTTGCTGAATATATATAATGGGCTGACCTCTTTTCATCAAAAAAAAAAAACTAGATGGCCCCACGCACTATGTGTGTGAAAATTGAATTTTATTTTAATAGGAAGTGAGAAGTTATTTACAGGAGTTGGTAGTTTTTCATGGAATGATAGAAGTGGGTAGTTTGATTATCTGTTTCTCATTTTCATCTTTTTTATTTTATTTTTTGTTTATTTTGTAATTTGACTATATCACCCCTATATGTTTTATGAGTTGTATAGTTTTTTAATATTTCAGGGTCATTTTGGTACATTTTTTCTGTTTTAGCTAACAAAGCCTCTTCTCTTAATAATAGTATAGATAAATGAACAGGTACAGTGAAAGTTAACAGCCTCATGACAACTGTCCATTGGTTGGATGTAATCAAATGAGCAAACAATTTTTGTTTACAGTGAATTTTTGCAGATATGATCTTTAATGATTGATGTAACTGTTGAATTGTTAAATCACAGATTTAAATTGTCCACTGTATGTAAATAAGAGTGAGTGTGGATGCTCACATACATACTGATTTGGATGCAAGTATTTCTCCTAATTAAATGTCCTGTTTTTTTCTTAATCTTCTTTTCTTTTTGTCAACAGTTAGGTGGTGGTATAGCATCTAGGTGAGCAGTAAATTCCTTCTCATTTTGATTTTTCTTTGTCCGAACATAACATTTAGCGATAACTCTAAACATACATATACCTTTTCTTTAGATCAGTAGACAGAGAGTAGAAAAATGGGAATGACTAATTGTGCTAGACTGAAATATTGTAACACACACATTCTTAAAATGTTTAGTGACAGGTAAGGCGTGTAGCTAGCTAGGGTCAAGAACGGTCAAATGACCCCCTCGATCTTAGCTTTTTCGTATAGATATTTTATATTTTTGCTTAACATGCTTGTAAAGTCCTTGTTGGCCCCTCTAACTCTTTCTATTTCTCTTGTTTTTCATGATCTTTTTTATCTAGTTTTGAGTAAAATCTCTGTGTGCTATAGATTTAAGTCACACTTCTAGATGGCTTTTTTTTTTTTTTTTTTTTTAACTGACTCTTATAAGAGAGGTTTGGCCACAGACGTTCAATTTGCTGGGCTACGGCCTTGAACATATAGCTAAATGAGTGGGTATTTGCTCCCTCCTCCCTTCTGGTTGGCTTAAGGTGAACAGCGGCGGAGGACTTCCTAGACGTGTTTCCTTGATTAGAGGCTTCTACCCAATGGTGTTTTGGGCACCGACTTTGGTGCGTTCTCCTCTTGGTAAAGAGTTGGAGGTGAGAGATCCGGGATCTGAAATGATAAAGATAGGGTCGGGTTCCTGTTTTGGATTTGGCGTGGTTTGTTAGCGTCAAAGAATAATTTCTCTTCTGACCAGATTTAGTGATTGGTTTCTCTTCTGATGGCGCCTGCGATTTTCTTGGTGACATCGGAGTAGGTGTTGGTGGTAAATGGTGGTTGGGAGTTAGCTGGGTCTTTGCACCTTTGATGAAGGATCCCGCCCAGGGGAGAAAAGGTGATGTGCTTTATATGTGCAGACTCACCTCCTAATAGTAAGACTCATTTTGGGTGGGTGCCCAAGAACAAAATCGTGAGGGTGGGGTCCAAAGCGGACAATATCTTGTTATGCGAATTGGGCTATGATAGAATTGTATCAAAGCCACTCCCCGGCAGAAAGTGTGTCGACGAGGACGTCGGGCCCCTAAGGGGGTGGATTGTGGGATCTCACATCTCCTGGGGGAGAGAATATGATGTGATTTATATGTGCAGACTCACCTCTCCATAGTAAGACCCGTTTTGGTGGGAGCCCAAGAACAAAACTGTGAGGGCGGGACCCAAAACGGACAATATCTTGCTATGCAAACTGGGCTATGACCAAGTGTATGACTTGACCTCTGTTGGCTACTAGATTAAGGGATTGGGGAGTGCTGTTGGTGTTATTAGAGGTGTCGGTGGTGCGCTGATGATAGTAATCAGCTAGGTTGTGGGCTATTCTTTAGCTGCGGTGGTTTTAACGGGGGTGATGTGGCAACCTTGGGCCATGGCGGCTAGTTGGAACATTTTTCAACATCTATGGAATCCTTGCTATCTCAATGAGCTAGGGTTTCTGTTGGGTTAGGTTGGATTGTGGTGGTGGGCTTGGTTGTTTTCGCCCATCAAAAAATGGAGGAGGTAATTGCTTCAAATGGGGGAGTGGAGGGTGAGTTGTCACCTTCTGCTCCTAGTACTGCTTAAATTTTTTAGGTAAGAAAAAACTAGTTGCTCTGTTGACTCGTTTATTTAACTTCGAAGCTCTAGATTTTTTTGTTTTAATAAAGAAGGGAAACTTTAAAAGGTAGGTGTATTAGGGGTGTGCTAGGCGCTTATTCTGTTTTAGAATAGTGTACGCTGTAAAACGACTTTTTTCTAACGACCTCTAGGGCATGTAGTTTTTGTATAGCTTGTTGAAATTCAATATTGGGATGAGCTTTTTCGATTAAAAAAAAAAAAAAAAGTCACACTTGTAAGAAAATTAAAATTTTTCTATTTATTTTTTTATTTTTTTCATTGAGTATAATTCTTTCACTTAAATGTAAACCCTAACTTGAAAGTTTTCGACTTTTCACCCATTTTATTACAAATTCTGACTACGCCACTGGTTATAGAAATATATTATTAAAAAAAAATTTAATTTTCACAAGGCAAAGAGCCTTAACCGTAACCTCTAACTTACAGAATTTCTCATAACATTTACTCAAAATGAATAAATTGAGAAAGTATGAAGAAAATATGTTTCATAAAAAATAAAACAATATAATTATTCTAGGTAAGTTATAATTCTAACATTGTAAAGGTAATAGGTTTGATTCTCACTAACATATGTAAGGGTGGGGTGGGCTAAGGTTAACATTCCAATTCCGGAATCCAGAGTTGGAAGAGATACGAAATATATACCTAGGATTTGTGGTGATGATGCGAACTTTTGTGCCAAAGTATTCCAAGCAACTTTGGCCATCCTAGTTTTCCTGATCAGAGACACAGTGTCAGGCCCACAAGAAAACCGAATTGCAAGCAAAGCCCTGGCATTCTTCTTCCGCCAAGCCTTAAATTCTGCTTCGCCATCCTCTCGTTTGGGAGGTTCATAGGTGGGTTCCAGAATGTCCCACAGATCTTCTGCCAGCAAATAGGTTTCTACCTGAACACTCCAATCCTCATAGTTATATAGATTAAGAAGTTCTGGAGTAAATAAACTACTGGGTGATTCTTTTCCTGCTTCCATGCCTGATCTGCCAATTTGTCAGATTTCATTAAATTTAGGTTCGGGATATATATATATATATAACGGGAAAATAAGCCAAAAATAATAGATACTCACACAGCGAACTGGCCAGGGACATCTTCAGAAAGCCTCAGCATCGTAAATTACAGTAAGCCAATACACTGACACCGCAATGGTTTTCAACCTGGAGCTCTCTACCTAGTTTGCGATCCTTCTCTAGTAGTATCAACAAACAAATTAAAGAAAGACTGAGACCAAGAAAGAATTTGCACTGCATGACACCAATAAAAGAAAAGAAAAGGTGCTAACCTCCTCCTCAAGTTATCAATATTCTCGTTGATGATTTGAGTGCAGTTTCTAAACGTAAGGAATAACTTGGTCTTTTTTTTTTTATAAGGGAATAACTTGGTCTTTATTTTCTTTAGGTCTGTTTTGGGCCCCATGTATCCAAAAGAAAAAGGTCAAAGAAAATAAAGGAAAAGTGCGGGTTGGTTTGGATATGAATCCTCTCCTTAGCTCCATCTAATCCTTGTTTGCACTTGACTTTTAATGCCGTCCGTCTATTTCAAATCCAATGATTAATAATGCTCTACATCAGCATTTCACATTTAAATAACCAAATGTATCAAACTATCAATGTTGTTCACTTGATCAAGAAAATTTTGCTCAATTACCGTTAGATGTAAATCTAACATCAATAGCCAAATATACAGTAATGTTTGTTTGTGATATTGAAGAGTACTGTTAATCTTCATTTTTTCTTCACTTACTGTTTCTTCATTACGTACTATCCTTCTTACTGTTTTCATTCTGCATTTGATTTCCTGCCTGGACATTGATACTCACAGTATTGATCCTATACATGTGCCAATGAACCTATTGGAATTGATTCAGTTCACATGCAGTAGTGACTAATCAGAGTGACACATAAAAATTGTTTCTCGATAAACTATTTGCCATCAGGGCCGGCTCTCAACATATGCAACAAGGGCGACAGCACAGGCCCCTAATTGAGAGGGTCCCAATTTTTTTATTTTTTTTTTAAAGGTTTTATGTATATATAAATAAATATTAAAAATTGTAAATAATATAAAAGAGGACCCCATAATCCTTTTTGCTGCGTTCACAACTTCACACACTTTGAGAGGTCTTTTAATTTAGAGGGCCCAATTTTTTTTTTAATGGTTTTATATTTAAATAAATAAATATTAAAAACTGAAGATAATATCCTCCTCTTTTTTCTGCGTTCTGTGTCTCTCCTCTGTTCAGTTCTCATCGACCTCAGTAACCTCTCTACTCAGCCACTCAGGGTCTCAAGTATGATTGAATCAATGTTTGCTGTGTTTTTTGCTCGGCCCCATAATGATTCTTTGATGCGTTATTCCTAATGGTTTGATTTGGTCTTCAGATTGCAAAGGTCTAGGCCGTCTAGCAATTTTGTGGGATTCTGGGAATTGAGAAAATTGGAGAAGTCGAGCAGTGAGCAAACTCAGAGTCTCAGACTATACTTTGAGTTCAGGGAATCAGGTTCTCTCCTTCACATTGATTTGCTAATTTTGCTTGAATTGTCTGGGTATGTTGCTTGAATTGATTTGCTAAAATTTAGAAGCATGCCTCCTAAAAGAAAATGTTTACCTGGATATGCAAAACGCTTAAAGTTATTGAAGTCTTATTTGCGATCAACTATGTCACAAGAAAGGTTAAATGGACTTGCTTTGATTTCGATTGAGAACAAATATCTTGGAAAAATCAATTGTGATAAGATAATTGATCGGTTTGCAGGTAATAAGGCAAAGGAGATGGATTTTCAAATGAATATCAATCAACAATGCTAGAATGTGTTATTTTGAGGGTTTCAGATCAAGCATCTTTTTGTAATTATTTTTTGCTACAAATTGACGTTTGTAGTGAATATTTTGCCTCTTTTGTAGGCTCATATAATGATATTGATTATACATTATTGGCTATTTGATTTCATATTGTGAGTTTGTTTAAGTATAAATTTCATATAAGATTGAAGCTTGGAGGGCTGTTTTTTAAACTTCCGCACAGGGCCTCCGAAAAGTTTGAGATGGCTCTGTTTGCCATTTGAAATTTCAGTTTGTTACTCAAGCGGCCACAAATCCACTTAAACTCTGCTTTTTGAGAAGGCCAGTGAAGAGTAGTATAACTGAAAGTCTTTGTAAATGTTGCAAACTGTGAGGGTGATTTTATGTTTTGAACCTTCTGCAGCAAGACCCTCTTGATTAAGCGAGACTAGGCCCAAAATTGTTCAAAGGTTGGACCTGAGAACAACTTCGTTGTAACCCGCTAGATGATAACAGCAGCTATTTGGCTTGATGATAACAGCAGCGACCGGACCAGATGATAACAACAGCGATTGGAGTCAATTTTCACTCGAACAGAACTTATAGGTAGACATGGTGTGAGAGCTAGATGCCTGGGAGTACTTTAGCAGGGAGAGAGAGAGTTCTAGCAATGGCATGATTTCTGGGTTTTGGGTTAAGGTTGATTGGGAGGAATTGATGGCTAGGGATTCAGAGATAGAGCTTGATCTCTTGCTTGATGTTTATGGGTTGTTGTGGCTTGCTTCCAACGGCGATGAACCCGTTTTTTATAGCGGAGATAGGCGGGGAAGATTCATGCTGAGAACCCGGGGTTTTGAAGGGGTATTCTCAATTTTTGGTGGGATAATCCTAAAGCTTTCAACTTTTGTTTTCTCCATGAAACCAAAAGGGTGAAAGCTGGGTCTGGCTATGAGAGTGGAGGTCGGTGGTATAAGCATAGGGCGGAGAAGATCCCAGATTTTGTGCTACTGTGATCTTTGAGGGATTCTAATCCCTTATTTTCTGCGATTGTAAATTGTAATCACAAAGTTTGAGGGCTATTGGAAATTGAAACGGGATTGCTGGGTATATGAATCAAAGCTTCTCCATAGATTCTGGGTTCTTGCCAGAAATGGTGAAGCATTAATCCCAGCAGCAACTTTGATAGAACGACATCCTGGTTTGGGGAAGAAGATGGTTTCAACGGGCTTGGGCCAGAGGCTGTTGTAACGGGCTTTTGGTAAGGAGATAATTCTAATGGGCTTTGAGTTTTGCTGGGCCTGCTTTCATCTCTCTACTAGCCTTTGTTAAAATTTTAGCCCCTAAAGCATGAATTTTGGTCCCTAAGCCCAAAATTGTCGATGGGCCTCATCTTAACAATAGGCTTCACAGAATCTGTTACCTTCCACACCATATCCCTCCGTATAAGCCCCAAACATAGCTTGGGTCTACGTGTATCGCATGGTAAATAAGCGTGTTGGCTCCTTTGAAAATGCATGTCAATCGTTTGAGAATTTGGGCTTCTCGTATCGCTTGCTAAATAGAGAGCTTCCTTTTGACGTGAAATGGGCTTGCTTGAAGGCCCAATTAGGTTACGAGGTTGATGACTTGCCCTCTTCGCTTATCACTCATAGAATTTGAACTCGTGGAAATTTGGGTGTCAACACAACCAAATAGAAAACCAACACCTAGTAGAAAGATGTGTATATGCAATAGCTTTGGAAGATGTTTGGTGCAGTATATCAATGCAGATAAAAATGTGTAAAAGTGAAAACCACCATACCAGCATTACTACACAAGTTGCATTGCTCTCCAACTTATGCACAAGTGCAAGCCTTAACCACGAAGTTGGAGGGTAAGCTGGTAAAGCATCACTGGACTTTGATATGCTTATAGGCTTAAATATATCCTTTTGCATGGTTTCTATAAACCGAATATAGAGAGCAAAAACCATGTTATTACATTTAAGGATTAATTTCAGTTTACCTACTCCAACTTTAGCTCAATCTTCATTTTAGTCCTTGTTCTTTTAATTTCATCAAGATTACCCCTATACTCCTAATTTTAATCAACCGTGTCCAATTTTTCAAATTCCGTCCAAATCTTCCGTCAAGTATGACGTGGCAGGAGAGAGAATGTTAGATTTCGATATTACCCCTTCAAAGTTACAATGTTGGGAAGCAGGGGTTTTTAATTGCCTGGGTTGCTATCCAGTGTGTGGGAAAGAACCACAAAGCTCGGAGAGCAAGAAGAAGATGAGATCAGTACCCGATCTGAGTCTGTCCAAATTAACCGTTTTGGTTTGGCTTCAAGAACAAACCATCTGCAAGCTTCATGATGTTCGCCTTGTGCACGGTAGTGACTTTCTTTCTGTTATTCAAGTATGCATATATACTCAAAAGCATAGTTGAAAACAAAAAAAAATAGTTGTTCACCGAAACTATTTGTCTCAATGAGATTCAATTTCAAGGAACACATAGGAGATCAGATGTCTTCAAATAGTACAAGATTGAAGATGAGAGTCCATCGAATTGCCAATGATAAACAAAAATTACTTGTAATTTAGATAACCAATTCTCACATGAACAAATTCAAAAATCAAACCCTTACCTTTAAATTGCAGCTAACCCAGAACTTGAAATAACAAATTCAGAAAAATCTAGAATTGAGATGAACCAAATTCTCAAGAACCAGAAGCCAAAAACCCCAATTAGAAACGTTGCCATGAAGAGAATCGGCAATTCACTAAAATTTTCATAACCCAAATGGACATGACCACACTCCAATAACAATAGATTTTACCAACTCCCACCGAGAACAGAGGATGCAAATTTCTCTCTATCTCTTGTAGAGCTTTCTCTCTCACCTCAACTCTCTCTCTCATACATGACCCAGAACTGTGAGGCTTGAATATTTGATTAACCAGAGAAGGGAGGAGCTCTTGACGGTTCTATGCCAAAGTTGGATGAGCGAAGAGGAAGGTCGCATACCCAGAGGAGATTTGGGTGTCCAAATCAAGTCTGGGTATTGGCGTGTCGGCGCGTGAATTTAACTTGGGACGTCGTCGGACGTCATGGAGGTCGAGCTCGACTAGACGGAGGCCGTGAGCACGATGGTGGTGGAGGTGAGTCACGGTGGTGCTAGAGACCAGTGGTGGAGGAGAGAGAGAGAATCCTAGATTTACTTTCTCTCTCCTCGAACTCCATATGAACGGAAACCCAGTAGCCAAAAATGGCTTGACTTTGATGTTGGTTCAGAAATATGCGATGGAAAATCCGAGAGGCGTGGTGGGTTCAGAAAGACACGGTTGAGGTTGATTTTGAACAAGAACAAAGAAGGCAAATGCGCCGTTGAGGTTGTTCCTTCAGATGATCGAGGCTTTTTGGGTTTTTGGGGTGAATGTGGTCAACAACGACGGAGGAGGAGGGGTAGATAAAATACAATTGTCCATTTTAGCCCTTCATGTGGGCCCGTCGGAAATTTTTTTGAATTATGTCTTCTGCCACGTCGTTAATTAACTGAAGATTTAGACGGAATTTGGAAAATTGGACACGGTTGATTAAAATTAGGAGTATAAGGGTAATCTTGATGAAATTAAAAGAACAAGGACTAAAATGAAGATTGAGCTAAAGTTGGAGTAGGTAAACTGAAATTAATCCTACATTTAAAGAGAAAAATTCACCATCAGTCCCTCAACGTTGATGCCAATGATAATTTGATACCCACACTCACAGCTCTATCAATGTGATAGATGAAGTCATATTTTGATATCGACGACATGCCTCCGTCTAATTTCCCTAACAGCTCCAATAAAAGAAAGGGTAAATGATCAATTTATCATTTTCTTTTTCTTTTCTTTTTGGTAAAAGAAATTGTTAATTCATTTTTTTTTTCTTTCTTCTTCTTCTCCACATCCCAGATTTCCGTTGAAACCAAAATCTCATTCGTAAAAGCTCCATTCATATTCATACGATATTTTTCCTTTTTCATCATTATACTCCTCACAACCCAATCTGGCTCCTTCATTCTTCCTCATATAATTTTTTTTTTTTTTTTTTGGAATTTTCGGAGTTGATTTCTTGAAGAGGATTAATCCTCAAATATTTGGCATCTGAATCTGGATTCGTGGGTTCGGGGCTTTGAATTTGGATTCGTGGTTGGGGTTTTGGGATTTTGTTCCAGCTAAGTATAGATCGATGTCCATAAACAGTAGTTTCTAGGATTTTGTTACAGTTGCCATTGGAGCTTCAAAAGGGGCCGTGCTAAGAAAGCTAATATTACGGACAATATTGCCCAACTTCAGGTAATTTTATTTTATTTTATTTTATTGGGTGTCAATTGCCACCCTACAATTTTTTTAGTTCACGCTATAAATATTTGAATTATTAAAAGACTATATTACCCAATTGCAAAATGACTAATAAGTACACTAATTTTCTAAAATTCAAATCTGTAAGGAAAACTAAATACATAACAAATTAATTAAATACAAAGACTAATTAATTTCTCATTACGTAACATTAATCTTCATCTTCTCCACTCAAAACTGAATTTATTACTAATTTTCAGTCTCTTGTTGCTTCCTCATCGTTAATTTATTATTCAATTCACAAAATCATTAGTGCTAATTTCATCAAAAGCTTTGCAATACCGTTTGTGAACACCGAAAGTAAAAATTTTAAACACGACAAAGAAAAAAACTCAATCTTCAGCATTGCTCAAAGTTGTTAACTATCGATTGAAATAGACGAACATTGAAACTGAAAGGAAAAAAATGGAAGTAAATCAGATTATGATTTTATTAGGAAACTTCAATAGATTTTAGTTTTTTTATTGGTACAAATTAAATGAGAGGTTTTATTTTAAAAAAAAAAAAAAAATCTTTTTTAGTTAGATATGTCATATAAAAGGATATTTCTTGAAAGAAAATTTGGTTAGACAAGTAAATTTAATAATTGAAATTAATATGCAGGGTGTAATGAGCAAGTAGGGTGAACAAATAAAATGATAGGGTGACAATAACCGCACCCTATTTTATTCTGTTTAGTTCCTCTATGTTTATACCCTTACATTTTCTTCCCACCCAACAGAACAAGGTTGCAAGGGAGATGGCAGAAGTTGCTGCATTAGATTGGACGTCTTTTTGTGTATCCCATGTTGATGTTGGTTTGGATACGGGTGCGGTTTGCGAAGCAGTTTGTAAAGTCATAGACCTTCTCTTTTAGCAGTATTTTACTTCTTTCTTCTCTTTGGCCTCTTATGTGGTTTGGTTGTTGTAATTTGTTACTTTCATCAAACATATCAGAAATCCATCACCATGAATTTGATCAATTTGTATGTTCAATAGGAAGTGGTTATGTTTGGTCATAATTCCAATAGGTCTGATTCGGTAGATTTGTTCCTAAACTTAATGGATAGCAAAGTACATTTAGAATTGATGCCAATTCACGTTTTTGTGATTCTGAGGGAAATAACTTGAAATCATGGTGGTATTTTGATAGGGAATGCCTGCGATGGTTTTTAGCACGGATGAAACATAGAGAAGGAACCCTCACACTCTGAGGCTTATTCACGCAATCTGAGCTCGATCCAGTTGTCATTGGAGCTTCTTCTCAACTGGGTAGGTTTCGAAATTGAAGACTGATAACTCGGATTTTTTTAATGAAATATAATATAGTTTCCAAGAAAATCATTGAATTTAGAATTTAGTTGGGAAAAATAAAAATCGACTTAGTTTCAATTATAATAATAATTAAATTAATAAGGGTGATTCTATTCATACCTTTTAAATTGTTAATTGGACCTCCTTTCATATTTTGGCACACTAGATTTCCAATTTTGCCGTGTAATTAATTTTCTCTCTAGACCTCCTGGTCTTCCATCTTTTCCACAACTCTCTCTCTCTCTCTCTCTCTCTCTCTCTAAATTCATGGAGTGCTATAATATCAGGTTTTGGGATCAGGAGGCCATAATCTAAACACAAATTATTAATAATCATAATCATATAGCTGAGCATACTTGAAGACCTCAATACAATGAAGTTGTTATAACTTATAACCAAACAAACTAAGCACACCAGCTCGAATAGCAATTATCATAAACCAAAAACAAATCAACAGCATCCTGAATTTATACAAACTTATCAGACAATTGATTAATTGGCTAGTTTTCAATTAACTAATTGATCCGATATAAATCTAGATGTCATAAACTTAATTTCCCGAATGCAAAACTTAGCCATCTAGGTGAAGCACATGAACACTTTGAGGAGCTTATGGATGTTATTCTGATCTGGGTAGCAACCAGAACTGGTTTTTATTATTATTTTCTTTGCTGAAAACAAGAACTTGGTTGGGATGAGTTCTTTTTTTTTTTTTTGGCTAGGAATAAATTTAGGTTTTAAAAATTCCAAAAAAAAGAGGAGGACTAGATACCAAATCAAGAGGTATGAATAGAGGCTCTCAATTAATAATAGAAAAAAATAAATAGTATGTAAATGAATACAAATAGCAAAATGAAGACCATATGTTTGCCGACAAAAGAAAAGAAAATAAGAAATTGTTTTAGGGAATCGAAATTGGGAGAGAATAAGCTGTGTCTTTCATTGATGAGTTTTTCTATTGGAACCTCCAAATTTACTCACTTGACCTCCTTGCTTTTTACACCTCCTATCAAATTTTCAAATACTAAATTTACTCACTAAACCTCACTCAAGTTCCTGAAATAACCTCACTCATATAATTTGCAAACAAACTATTAATTACATATTCATTCCTTAACCAGATTACATAAATCTCTTATCTAATAAAAAAGAAACTCAAACACAAGGTATTGGGCTTTAAAAATTAATTTCTAATAAAAAAGAATTGTTTTTTTTTTTTTTACTTTTTTTTTCTCTTGTAGATGTGCAAAAAAAAATGAAGAGTAATTTTTCTTAATGTTTAATTATTTTCTCTATTTTTTGTACCTCATGATTAATTATTTAATAGTTTTTTAGATTTTTTTTACTACTAGCTCTTTTTTTTTTTTTTTTTTGTAAATATAATGAATAGACTGGGATTTAGGTCATAAAATGATTTCTTTTGTTATCCCTCACCAATATGCGTTCAACATATATGATGATAGGAATTTTTATGTCACATGATCTTGATTATAGTTTTAATTCTTATTAAATATATATAAATGCTTTAATGAGTATGTAGTGAAATTGAAAAATGAAAATAGATAAGGAAAATAATAAAGAATGCAATATAATATTATTGAATTGGAAAGTCTAGAGAAATTAAATATAATATTTTTTGGGGTATAATTATTGTCCTTAATAGTCATTTTATAAGAGGTTATATATGTCATTTAATAATTCATAATAGAGTGAGGTCAACTGAGCAGATTTGGAGGTCCCAATAGAAACACTCTTCATTGATAATAGGGGCCTCTTTATATAGAGGATTAACCAGAGAATATGAGTCTTACAAGGAAACTGAATCATACATTGAATAAGATATCTTCGAGAATATCTGTAAGACTAACCCTATTACAACTTGGACAAGTAACTAGAATTTGGGCTAGACACACAATTTGGATATACTTGAACACTCCTCCTTGTGTCGCCCAAACGCGATGCTCATCTCGTTGCCTCGTTAAAACCCTTGCCGAGTAACAAAAACTCAGTGGGACAAAAATAACCTCGATCGAAAGAGAAAAAGAGTACAACACACTCTTCACGTTTCGAGACCAAACATGTATAGGGGCGTAAATGAGCCGAGCCGGAGCGAATACCAGGGTGATCATGTTCGGCTCATTTATTTTTTATCGAGCTCAAGCCGGGCTAAAGCTTGAATTTTTTTTCCATGCTCAAGCTCAGCTCGGCTTGAATATTTTTCTTACGCCCGAGCTAGGCTCCGCTCGGCTCGATTTATTGGTCAAGGTCGAGCTTGAATAGGCTCGGCTGGGTTCCTTTGACTTTAAATTTAAAAAATAAAAAAGGAAGAAAGAAAATTTAAAATAATAATCCAAAATTTGATGTCTAACAAGCACACAAATCTCTTTTGACTTTATTGTAATATATTTTACTTAAATTCTCATATTCTCTTCCAATTGAAAAGGAAGGTAATAAAAAGAATTAAAGACTTGAGATTAGAAAAATTATATTTTTATTTATACTATAAATTTTCATAAGTCGAGTTTTAACAAACGTCGAGCTTTAACAAGCTCGAGCTACTCATGAGCTAGACGAGCTGAATATATCCTTGTTCAAGCTCGGCTCGTTTTTTTGTTGAGCCTAATATTGAGCTTAAACTCGGCTCATTTATCTTACGAACACGAGCCGAACGAGCTAAAATCGAGCCGAATACGAGTCGAACACGAGTTGTATCGAGCCCATTTATAGCCCTAAACATGTAGACATCTCCCCATGATGTCTGCATCTCCCCCTGATGACTACGATCATGGGAGTTCGGATAGCTTCCGTAAACCGATGCTTGCAACATGTTTCTCGATAGTGGATTTAGGCAGTGACTTAGTAAACAAGTCTGCCACATTGTCCTCAGATCGAACCTGGTTTACTCTGATCTTGAGGAGCTTCTATTGTTGCTGATTATAGAAGAATTTGGGCGATATATGCTTGGTGTTGTCGCCTTTGATGTAGCCTTGCTTCACTTGTTCAATACACGCAGCATTATCGTCATAAATACTCGTAGGCTTATTTGTGGTAGACTTCAAACCACAATTGCTTCAGCATGCGTAATTATGGATCTAAGCCGTATACATTCATGAACCGCTTCGTGAAGAGCAATAATCTATGCATGGTTCGAAGAAGTAGCGACTAGGGTCTGTTTTGTAGACCTCCAAGATATCGCGATCTGTACTTACATAGGCATTTGCAAGCATAATTAGCTATAATGAGCCACGCTCATACTACCGCCAGCGGTACTAACTCCCGCCAAAGGAGTGACCTACGGGTACACAGCCATGCAGGCTACCGCCTTAGCCCCGGCTCACCCCCAGATCACCGCTGACGCACCGCCAATCGCTGCGCCAAAACAGCATCAGAAGCTCCAGAAGCTGGGGACTGAAGCATGTCAGTCCCACATCGAAGATATGAAGAAGATCAGCTCCTTCTTCACCTATAAAAGGTTCTTCTCTCTTCTCTCCTCATTAATTACGCATTTAATACTTACCTACTGTTACTTTGTCAACATAAATACATTGACTAACTTAGGCATTGGAGAGTTGAAGACCGCCCAACGCGGTCTCCCTCTGACGCCCTCTGTATTTTACTTGACAGGTAGCGGAAGCTTTGAGAACATCATAAGTATCGGTCCGCCCACCGGACCAGCGTTAGTAAAGGTTTAGCTACCGCTGAACTTTAAACGTTAACATTGGCGCTGTCTGTGGGAACCCTTGAACAAAAGGTCATCCCACCACAACCACCATGACTAACGGTAGCGGGGGAAACGCTGAGGAGCAGGCGGATCAGGCCGCCAACCCCCATCCCACCAACCCCGCGGATAACATTAACCCAGCGGTTAACGTTAACCGCGCATTATTCAGCACACCGGTCAACCCCGGTGGGGAACCCCAAGCTACTCCCCAGATACCGCCAACCCAGACTACAGCGGAGGCTCAACCAAGCGGCAGCCGCCCACCGGTACAGGACCTTGCCGCCATGTATGAGCTGGCACTGGCGGACCTTCACAAAGCAAATAGAGAACGCGAACAGGAGCGCAGAGAAAAGGCCGAGGCCCAAAAGCAGGTGGCTACAATGATGTCAAAATTTGACGAGTTGAAGAAGGCGCTAGAGGCAAACGCCAACCCAGCGCAAAGCGAGCAATCGCGGAGCACCAGACGAAGTCAACCAAACACTGGCGGACTGGTGCCTGGACCAATCATACAGATGCAGGTACCGCTGAACCCGCCAGAATTACGGGGAATGGGACCACCTCCTCCGCCCCGACTAATGATGGAGCAGGAGGAGGAGTCAGAACCATACATCAACCGCTCGGCACTCAGAGCTAGGACCGAGGGCAATATACCTGGCCCCAGACGAGGGCTGGTTCAGCGGAACATCCAGGCAGGACCCGATGAGGACGCAACCGCCCTAATATTGGAGTGGATGCAACAATTAGAGCAAAGGCTAATCCGGGGAGAGGCAAGCGCCCCAGCGCCAATACCAAATCCACTCTTTGCGTCCAGGCCAGGACCATTCACCGCCGGCATCCTGCATGCCATCCGCCCGGCACATGCAAAGAAGCCAAAAATGTCACACTACGGCGGTAAGACCGACCCCTTTGTCCATATGGACACCTTCAAGAAAGTCACCAATAACAAGGGATTCGATGACGCCACCCTCTGCCACTTGTTCAGCGAAACGCTGGATAGTGAGGCGATGAGTTGGTTTTTCGAATGCCCGCCGGGATCCATCGACTCATTCCATGCCCTATCGAATGCTTTCCTCTCTCGGTTCATACTATTGGCCGCTGGGCAGCACAGTACAACTCAACTGTTCAGCCTCAAGCAAGGGGAGGAGGAAACATTGAAGGCGTTTGTTACCAGGTGGCGGGCGGCCACATCCCAGTGCCGCGATCTTGATAAGACAATGGCGCTGGCAGCTTTCAAGCAGGGACTCCTCAAGGGGCCATTTCTCTATCACCTCAACTACAACCATCCAAACGCCGCTCACGACCACGTCATGAGCGAGGCTGTCATCCATGCACAAGCAGAATTCATCACATATGGAGAAACCCCACCACCACCACCAACACCTGTAAAGTCCACCCAACCCTCCGCCAACCATCAGGCAACCGCTAGCAAAACTTCTGCTACGCCGCCAACTGATAGGAAGAGAGAGTGGTAACAGGGTAATTACCAGAGCAAGCGGCAGAAGGACCAACACTACAACAAGGGTAACCGCCCACCTCATGGGGATAACCGTAACAAGCAGACGGAGTCATCCCAGCGGTACGTAGTATTCACAGTCCTCACAGCCTCATATGAGGAGATATACGACCAGTGCAGGGATCAGATCCCGCCGCCACCCCCAAGAAAATACCCAAGAGTGGGCAAACCCAGAAACACTGGCAAGTGGTGCAAATACCACGAGGACAGCGGGCACAATACCAATAACTGCAACGCCCTCAAGACAGCCATTGAGACCTTGTACCGAGATGGTAAGATGGAGCAATTCAAGGTGAACCAACCGCCACCCGTGATCGCCAACATTGAACCCATGGGCCGCATCAACACCATTGACGGTGGTGCTCCAATCACCGACATGTCTCACAGGGCAAAAAAGCGCTACGCACGTGCTAACCACCCCAAGGAGGTGTGCAACATCCGCTATGAGAGGTCCGCCAAACTCCCAAAATCTGGTTGGGAGCCCATCACCTTCTCAGAGGAGGAGGAGCGCGGAGTACATCTGCCCCACGACGATCCATTCTTGATCGACGCCATACTCGATAAATGGTCAGTGGGAAGGATCCTTGTCAACAGCGGGTCCGCCGTAAATGTCATTTTCAACGGTTGCTACGACAAACTTCGGTGGAATAGAAAGCTACTACAGGATCATGAGCCATTGCTTAACTTCTCCGGTGACGTCACACAGGCGTTGGGTTCCGATTACATGCGACTAGTTATCGGCACCAGCCCATGTAAGGCGGAAATCCATACAGAGTTCATTATTGTGGACTGCTTCAGCTCATATAATGCCATCATTGGTCGACCGGCACTTAACAAGCTCAAGTGCATCATCGCTGGATACATGCTCCTCATGAAGTTCCCTATGCCCAACGGGACAGGCTGTGTGAGAGGAAGTCAGCAACTGGCACGAGAATGTTACTCCACAATCGTGGCGCGGTCAACACGCCGCCATGAAATCCTAACTGTAGGAAACCATGCACCGCCACCAAACATCTTTGAGGACCCTAGGGATGACGAGAAGAAATATGTCAAAAAAGAGTCTGTCAACCCAGAAACATCCTTAAGGGTCATCAGCATCTCCAACGAGCACCCTGAGCGGACAGTCCGCATAGGCGCTCAGCTAGACCCAGAGGTAGCGGCTGAACTCACCCAATTTCTACGTGATAACGCCGCAGTCTTTGCATGGTCCTATGCTGACATGCCAGGAATCTCCCCTGAGATCATCACACACAAGTTGAGTATCAAATCATCCGCCTACCCTGTCAAGCAGAGGCGGCGGGCCTTTGACGAGGAGAGATACCGTGCAATAGGGGAAGAGGTGACCAAGCTCCAGAGCATCGGATTCATCCGCCAGGTCAATTACCCTCAGTGGATTTCCAACCTGGTCATGGTCAAAAAGCCCAGCGGAAAATGGCGAATGTGCGTCGATTTCAAGGGCCTTAACAAGGCATGCCCCAAGGATAGCTTCCCGCTACCTCGCATAGACCAACTGGTCGATGCAACCGCTGGGCACGAGCTACTCAGCATGATGGACGCGTTCGCCGGCTACAATCAGATCAAGATGCACCCCGGTGACCAGGAGTGCACCTCCTTCACCACTGACAAAGGCCTATACTGCTACAACGTCATGCCTTTCGGTTTGAAGAACGCCGGTGCAACTTACCAGCGGCTGATGAATGCCATGTTCGCTGAACATCTGGGCAAAATCATCGAGGTCTACGTGGACGACATGTTGGTAAAGAGCATAAAGGCCAGCGGACACGTGGAAAACCTCAGAATCATATTTGCCATCCTCTTGGCTTACGGTATGCGCCTTAACCCAGAAAAATGCTTCTTTGGCGTCACCGCCAGCAAATTTCTAGGTTACATAGTGAGTGAGCGGGGCATAGAGGCCAACCCTGACAAGGTACAGGCCATCCTCAACATGAAGGCCCCAGAATGGAAGAAGCACGTTCAGAGCCTTCAGGGCAAGTTAACCGCTCTCTCTCGGTTCATTTCCAGACTCACCGACAGGTGTCTCCCATTTTTCAAAGTCCTAAAGACAACCCATAAGAAGGTCATCGACTGGAACCCAGACTGTGAGGCGGCGTTCCAGAGCTTGAAAGAGTACTTGGCGGCAGTCCCACTCCTCTCCATTCCGGTGCAGGGGGAGACATTATATATATACCTAGCGGTATCACAGTCGGCGGTGAGCTGCGCCATTGTCCGCCGGGACGGCCAGGATGAGCTCCCCGTATTCTATGCCGGCAGAGGCATGAACGGGGCTGAAACAAGATATCCACCCCTGGAACAACTCGCTCTCGCACTCATCGTCGCCGCTCGACGCCTCATCCAGTACTTTCAGGCCCACACAATTCATGTCTTGACAAACCAACCGCTGAGGCAGGTGATGCAGAACCCTGAACACTCTGGGCGCCTCAGCAAGTGGGCCATCGAGCTCAGCGAGTTCGACATTGACTACAAACCACGAACCGCCATGAAGGGCCAGCCGGTAGCGGACTTCATCGCTGAGCTCACCGAGCGTCAGGTGGAACCCAACATAGGGACAGAACCCAGCACAGAAGTGACAACCGCTGAGGAACCAGCACCCCAACAATCGGACTGGAACCTACACGTGGACGGCTCCGCTTGTGCCAAGGCTAGCGGCGCCGGGGTCATCTTGACCAGGCCAGGGGGACTGAACGTGGAATACGCGTTAAAGTTCAATTTCAAAGCCTCAAACAACATGGCGGAGTATGAAGCGCTCATTGCAGGCCTACTCCTCGTCATCGACTCAGGAGCTGGCAGTGTCAACATATTCAGCTACTCCCAAATTGTCGTTAACCAGGTCAATGACAGTTTCCAGGCCAAAGACCAGCAGTTAGCGGCATACTTGGGATATGTGAAAACGCTCCTCAAAAAATTCAAGTTTCACACCATCACCCAGATCCCCAGGGAAAAGAATGCCAAGGCTGACTCACTGGCAAGACTAGCAACCGCCCAGCCACACCAAAGTCCAGCGGACACAAGGGTGGAGTGTCTTAACAGGCCAAGCATCACAAAAACACTAGCGGAGATCTTCAACATTGAGGTCAACCTAGTTGGATGGATGAAATCATCGAATACAAGTGCAATGGGACACTGCCAGAGGGCAAAGTCGAGGCACGACAGCTCAAGCGGAGAGCAACCCGCTACAACATCCAGAATGGCAAGCTCTACCGCCAGGGGTTCACCCACCCCAATCTTCGGTGTCTAACCCCAGAGGAAGGAAAGGTCGTTCTGGCAATGATACACGGCGGGGAGTGTGGAAATCACTCGGGCGCCAGATCCTTGGCCAACCGCACAATGCGGCACGGCTACTTTTGGCCTACGCTCGGCGACGACGCCAGGAGGGTATCCAGATCTTGTCACAAATGCCAGCAATACGCTGATCTCCCTCACTCTCCGGCGGAACCGCTGTCAATCATCATTGGTCCGTGGATTCACTCAACTTGGGGCCTGGACCTGATGGGAAAATTCCAAACTGCCAAAGGCCAGTTCAAGTACATCATTGTGGCCATCGACTACAACAGCAAGTGGATAGAGGCGGACCCACTGACGGCAATAACTACCGCCAAGGTAACCCACTTCCTATGGAAGAACATTTATTGCCGCTATGGTGTCCCCCACACAATCATCACAGACAACAGCACACAGTTCAACAATAAGGAACTCATATCTTTCACCGCTAACCTGGGAACCAAGATGAGTTTTGCATCTGTCGCCCACCCCCAAACCAACTGCCAAGTCGAAGCAGCAAACAAGATAATCAAGAAACTGCTAAAAAAGAAGCTCGACGACGCCAAAGGTTTATGGGCGGAAAAGCTTCCGGAAGTTCTATGGGCCATCAGGACTACCCCAACTTCCGCCACTGGGGAAACACCATTTTGTATGATGTTCGGAACTGAAGCCATCCTGCCCATCGAGGTAACTCAACCTACCGCTAGGGTAGAAGGCTACTGCCCCGAGACCAACGACGAAGGCGTCAACCTCGACAGGGACCTCCTAGAGGAGAAACGACACAAGGCCCATTTGCACAATTTGCAAAACAAACAACGGGTGTCGCGTTTCTACAACGCCAGGGTCAAGGCCCGACACCTCCAACTGGGGAACTGGGTCATGAAGGAAGTCATTCCACCGCCAACAAAACTCCGCCCAACTTGGGAAGGTCCGTACAAAATTGTGGAAGTCATTAGCCCCGGCACCTTCTACTTAATGGACAAGGATGGAGTCACAACGACCCACCCTTGGAATACCGAGCACCTTCGGTATTACTATAAATAGCCATACCGCTACCCTAGAGCATCTTAGCTTAGCTAAATTTTTGACTCAATATTTAGCTAAGGGAAGCTACCCAACGGGTACAACCCCGCTTTTTGTAAACGCTGACATATCAGCTATCAATGAAACGAGGAATTATTCAAACCATTGTCGTCCAGTCCAAGCACAAGAATCAACTGGCAACGCCAATAACATTCGGCGGACTACGTCCGCTACATCGTGCACTTGGAACAATTTTAATTCCTTTAATGTTTCATTGAGTCACAAAACAGCAGTCAAAACTCTAGCGGTTCAAAAAATATTCAAACAATGCAATCAGCAAACACCTCCACACTTGGAAAAATTTGGCAAAAAAGTTCAATTATATTATAGGGTCGGGACTCCCCGCCCAAATATCGTCACAGTACAAAAAAAAAAGAAAAAAAAAAAGAGAGAAATCACAAGCCTCAGCGGCATTACATGGAGCCAGGGGAATCTTCAGGGATTCTGAGCGGCGGCAACATCATCACCCTCCGGTAGCGGCTGTTGCTAGACGAGGCGGCTCGTCTGATCGGACCCACGAGCGGTAGGGCTCGGCGTTATGATCGTGTCGTCCGCTCGAGTGTGGGCGGCAAGGAAGTCGGCACATGAGACCTCGGACCGAGTAGGCGGTGGGGTCCGCTGAGAGTCGTCCGCCGGACATGCACCGCTCTCTCTGCTACCTGAGCGGGCACCCTCTGCCTAAGTGGGAACCACACCCTTCGCGGGCGGTGCGCTCTGGCCTGAAGGCCCGGCAGGCTGGGACGCCTTCGCCTAGTCTATGGCACCCTTCTGGGTCAGCAGCTCCACGTTGGCAACGGCACCAGCCTTCGCCGCCTCCGTCAGCGCTTTCTTATACTCCGCTGAATGCTTGAATTCCGCCACAGCAGCGGCCGCCGCACAATCTCCCTCAGCCCCCAAGCGAGCAACCTCGTCCTCCAGCCTCTTCACCTCGGCTGATCTGGCGGCAGACTCCAGCTGAAGGATCTCAATCTTCTTGTCCTTTGCAGCCACGCGATCCTTCAGCAGGGCTATATCCTGCTCCAGCTTGGAAACGTAGTCATTCCACTCCAAGTCCCGCTCAACGGCGACAGCTAGCTTGCCGCGAGCATCCGCAGCATCACAATCTGCCTTGGTGAGGCGCCGCTCCGTGTCCGCCAGCCTGTCCTTGACCTTCCCCAGCTCCCTCTGGAGACCCTTGATCTCCTCCTTGAGCTGCCGCTTAACCCTGGGCTGCTTCGCCGCCGCTAGGAACATCTCATGCAGTCCAACCGAGAGGTGTCCAAAAGCTGAGCTGAAGGGCGATTGATCGATTGCAGTTGAGCGCACAATCCCTTCTAGGCCGCCAAACCCTAGCCGCTCGCAGAGATGGTAAAGAAATTCCCGCTCATGATCGGTCAGGAACTCTGCATACGCGGCAAACGAGTCCAGGTCGCTCGCTTGCACCTCCCCGTCGGCAGCCACGGACTTCTTCGGCGGAGCCTGTTTGGCCCTCTTCTGCTGGCGGGCCCCAATGGTCTCCACGTCGTCTCTCTCCTCTTCATCGGAGTCATTTTGGCGACGCCTCCTCTAAAGCACCACCCGTGTGGATCCAGCGGTGGCAGGCCTCGTTCCCCGCTGCGGCTCCGGCACCGCAACAGTGACTTTGTTCCCCAGCGGCACCGTTTTCTCCTTCTGCGGCCCACGGCGGTTGGCGGGCTGTCTCTCCTTCTGCTGCACAGTTACAGCAGGTGCCCTACTTCCGCCGGCTGCCCCGCTGTCCAAACCAGCCCCCGCTTAGACAAAGGGTAGACCATCAGCACCAAGGTGCGAGTGATGCGGCATCGGCAGCACCACCGGAACCTCAGACTGGCTTACCGCCAGCGTCGGTGGATCAACAGCGGTCTTCTGGGCCGCCAACCCGTGAGCGTACATATCCTCCAGGAAATTGTCGATCTCAGCACGGTCCATGGCTTTATCGAAAGCCTCACGGCTCGCTTTGTTTCCCGGCGGAGAATCTATACAAACAACGAGTTAACTCAGTGAAACAAAACAACTAAGTACATCACACTTCAGCGGGAGATACTTACCGAGGGCTCGTGTCAACTGTAGATCGACCAACAACTCCCACCCTGTCAGCAAGCGGAGGTCCAACAGATTGCGGTTCTGCCAACAACCTCGAATCCTTGCCAAGCGGCACTCCTCTGCACGGGTCAGGTTATAGCGCAGACCCGCTACAAAAAAAAAAAACAACAAAACGGAAGTCAGTTACAACGGAAAGAATTAATGTGCAGTAAACTCGTGAGTAGCGGGAACCACCGACAACCTCGGATAGGTTGGAACTCCGACTTAATCCTAAACGTCGGCTCCCCCTCATTCGATCCCGCTTGATACTCCCATCCAGCGGTAGGCACACAGAAGGTTCCCCGCCAGGGTGACATGGAGTCCTTCAGATTCTCTATCAGCTTGGGCGCCCCCTGGCGGCGACTCAAGTTCACTTGTCCGCTGCATCCGTGGCGCTTCACGTACACCAACTCGTAGAAGTGCAGCACCTCCGCCACGGTTGGACCCTCACAGCCGGACAGACGCCAGAGTGAGTTGA
Organism: Rosa rugosa; assembly: GCF_958449725.1. Taxonomy (NCBI): domain Eukaryota; kingdom Viridiplantae; phylum Streptophyta; class Magnoliopsida; order Rosales; family Rosaceae; genus Rosa; species Rosa rugosa. The sequence continues at coordinate 19,178,172 of NC_084820.1, read as the reverse complement.
GCGCCATAAGCAACCGCCACATATTAGGGCAAATTTGCCCGAAGGTCAGCCCAAACTCACAAATCAGGATCTGAAGATTTGGCAGCAGCGGGAATGTCACTCCCTGGCGGAAGATTGCCTCATGCACGGTGGCATGCCCCACTGGCAGGAACGACGCTCGCTCATCCTTCAGCGGCGATCGCAGTTTCACCGCGCCCGCCAGGCGGAACACCCGCTTCACAAGTTCGACGGCGGGCACCGTCATCGACCCCCCCGCCTCGTCGACCGCCGTGCCGTCGGCGAGAAACCACGCCGACTCAACCTCTTCTCCGCCAGGCTCTCTCCCCCCATCGGCGGAGCCGCTAGCGGCGCTGTTACTGGCCAGCCTCTCCTCCCGCCTTTTGCGGGTAGCGGCATCTTCTCTTGCCTTAGAACTCTCAGGGCGACCAGCTCGACCCATGGCGACTTCCCAAGGTATGGTCTGTAGCGGCACAATGTCTAGCGGTTACGAGGGTGAGGTTCCTGCAGGGGCAGATCTACGCAACGAGTCAATAAACATCCTATCCGCCACGTTGAGCGACTGGTCAGACCCGGAATCCTCACCGCTCAAGATATCTACGACGCTAGCCATCCCAAAACCCTAAAACCCAAAACCAGTCAGTTCCAACAGGATCTAAACTCACACCAATCTCTGTTAGCACCAAGAACACCAAGAACACCCATGCCCAGAAAACCCAGAAAATGCCAAAACAAGAACAAATCAAACCCCATACACTCAACCCAGATTCGACCATCTAGCAAATCCCAAAATCCCAACTCTCTAAAAAACACCCAATCCCACCCCCAAAAACTCGCTTTAAACACTCAAGAGTACACTGGGGAAGAACAGAGCATCCCAAAATCAAAAAACCCAGAAACTGATAGAGGAAAACGCAAAAAATCCAATGGAACAGGGATGAGATTCAGAATACCAACCTCAAAGGTGAAAGCTTTGATGTGATCGAAACGCCTGTCTTCACCGCAGAACACCCTCGTGCTTCAGAGATCGGTAACTTCACGGAATTGCAGCAATCTTCCTCTCTGAACTCAAGAAGCTTGAAGACGACGATACTAGGTAAAAAGTACAAAGTGTCAAACCCTCCAGGTTTCCCTCTCTTTTATGTCAACATCAAACTAATCTACGCCGTCCGCTGAAAAAACGACATCACACCACAACCGTACACGTGCCCCACAAACGCACTTACTCTCCGGATTAACCGAGGCGACGCCTCGGTTACAAAATCAATAATTACTCATATTAATGGCGAGGCGACGGGCGTACTGAAGAGACTTTTTCGCACACGCTAACCCAATACATGTGGGCCACGTGTCAAACACCGTCTCACGAAGCGTCTGTATAGGATAACCATCAAAAAGGAGGATCGTCAGTCATCAGGACACTCAGCGAGTTAGTCTCCGCTAAGCGCAACTCCGCTAGCGGAACTTCTCCCTTTTCATCTTGCAAGCGAGATAGTCTCCGCTAAGCGCAGCTCCGCTAGCGGAACTTCTCCCTTTTCATCTTGCAAGCGAGACTGTCTCCGCTAAGCGCAACTCCGCTAGCGGAACTTCTCCCTTTTCATCTTTCAAGCGCAACTCCGCTAGAGGAACTTCTCCCTTTTCATCTCTTGCAAGCGAGACAGTCTCCGCTAAGCGCAACTCCGCTAGCGGAACTTCTCCCTTTTCATCTTGCAAGCGAGACAGTCTCCGCTAAGCGCAACTCCGCTAGCGGAACTTCTCCCTTTTCATCTTGCAAGCGAGTCTCCGCTAAACAAAATGCCACAAACCAGGCTACCGCCAACGGCGGGTCCTCGCAACATTGCAGGTCACTTATCATCAGCGGTGGGACTTCCGCCAACGGCGATTCCCGAGGCAACACCTCACTTGGACAACGACCACAACGTGGCGTTGCAGTCAACACGGTCCTCCGGGACAGGCAGGGGGATCCATCAACAGAGTTTTCGACGGCCCTGATCAGGCATGTTGACCCCCGCCATTTGGGTATCAAAGATCGGGCTCGCTACCCGACACCCTCTGCTCCGTGCAGCTCCCCTCAGCAAACAATACACCGACCAAACGAAGGTCTATCTTAGCCGGGGAGTGTGGGACTCCCTGGGGGGCCTAGCAGGGGCCCACCCGAAAGAGCACAAAGCGTTCGTTCAGTAAGTCCATGGTTGACAACGCACTGACGCTAATTATGCTTTGGCAAGACTGGCGGAAGCAACGCTTCGAGTCGCTAGGCAACTCCCCAACCAAGATTGCCCTCCTTGACTGGGGACTTGGGGGACTTGTACTTACATAGGCATTTGCAAGCATAATTAGCTATAATGAGCCACGCTCATACTACCGCCAGCGGTACCAACTCCCGCCAAAGGAGTGACCTACAGGTACACAGCTATGCAGGCTACCGCCTGAGCCCCGGCTCACCCCCAGATCACCGCTGACGCGCCGCCACGCGCTGCGCCAAAACAGCATCAGAAGCTCCAGAAGCTGGGGACTGAAGCATGTCAGTCCCACATCGAAGATATGAAGAAGATCAGCTCCTTCTTCACCTATAAAAGGTTCTTCTCTCTTCTCTCCTCATTAATTACGCATTTAATACTTACCTACTGTTACTTTGTCAACATAAATACATTGACTAACTTAGGCATCGGAGAGTTGAAGAACGCCCAACGCGGTCTCCCTCTGACACCCTCTGTATTTTACTTGACAGGTAGCGGAAGCTTTGAGAACATCATAAGTATCGGTCCGCCCACCGGACCAGCGTTAGTAAAGGTTTAGCTACCGCTGAACTTTAAACATTAACACGATCTTACCCATGGTGAACACATAACCAGTTTGGGAACGACCTTTATGTGGGTCAGAGTGGTACCCAGCATCAGCAAAACCTTCCAAAACACTAAAGTCGTTTTGGGATGGGCATAGGGAATGCAAGCCAACGTTAATGGTGTCCCTAATATGCGATGGGTTCGAATATCCGATGGGTTCGAATCCATCATCTCTCTGTAGGGATAGAACAAGCCCATATCAATCGTACCACTTAAGTATCGAAAGATATCTTTCAACACCAGTCTAATGGCGTCGTGTTGGCATAGAGCTATATTTAGCTAACATGTTCACGACAAATGAGATGTCCAGTCTTGTGCATTGAGCTAAGTACAATAATGCGTCTACTGCACTTAAGTATGACACTTCTGCTCTAGCACATCTTCGTCATCATCCTTGGGACAAAATGGATCCTTCTTTGGATCAAGACTACGGACAACCATTGGGGTGCTTTAAGGCTTAACTTTGTCAGTATTGAAACGCCTAAGCATCTTTTGGGTATAACCTGATTGATGAATCAGGATACCATCTTCATGGTGCTCAGGTTCCAAACCGAGACGAAACCATCTTCTCCTAAGGCCGTTCATCTCAAACTCAGATTTCAAGTGCTCAGCGGTTTCCCTTAACTCTTTAAGGGTGTCAATTATGTTCATGATGTCATCGACATAAACCGCTACAATAGCGAATCCGGAACTTGTTCTCTTTATGAAAACACATGGGCGTAGTTCATTGTTAACATATCCCTTCCCAATCAGGTATTCACTTAGATGGTTATACCACATCCGTATGAATTTCTTTAATCCATATAGTGAGCATTTCAGCCTTATTGCAAACGTGTTCCGTGGTTTAGAGCCACTTGATTTGGGTAACTGAAGTCCATCCAGGACGTTCATGTATATCTCTGTATCTAGATCCCCATATAGATACGCAGTAACCACATCCATGAGCTGCATGTTTAGTTTTTCAGAAACTACCAAACTAACAAGGTAGCGGAACGTAATGACGTCAATTACGGGAGAATATGTCTCCTCGTAATCGATTTCAGGGTGTTGTGAGAAGCCTTGCCCCACAAGGCGAGCTTTGTATCTTACAATCTTTTTTATCTAATTATGCTTTCTAACGAATACCCATTTATGGCCAACTAGCTTGGAGTTGGGTTGTATTGGCATAACTGGCCCAAATACCTTTCTTTTCGCTAGAGAATCTAGTTCTGCTTGGATCACATCTTTCCATTTTGGCCAATCAGCTCTACGTTGGCATTCATCAACAGAGCATGGTTTGATGTTATCGGTCTCAATAATCTCACGCGTTACAAAATACGAGAATACATCATCAATGATGATGAAGTTTCTTTCTTTCCCACGTCCCATGTAGACTAGTGTAATTCACAGAGATCTCCACGTACTCAAGGATAGGTTCTAACGTTGAGACGTCCCCCAACGATGTCTCTTGGATATAACCATAATCCGGAACATTCTCATAGGACAGATTTTGAGTATCGATGATCAAAGGATTTGTTTGTGCCTCAGTCGCTCTCTTTCTAGGGTGAGTATCCTTCGAACCAATCAGTCTACCGCTCTTCCTCACGGGACATGTGACCATAGACGCCACATCACTGCCAATCTGGGCAGTGGCGCCATCTCCTAGTACCTCAGGAGCAGTGTTACGTCTAGTATTTGGGACGTCATTCCTTGCAGGCACATTTGCAGCAGGTCTATGTGATCTCATCACTTTGCCAATATCAGAAAACACATAAGGTAGAGTATCTGCTACGCTCTGAAGCTAGATAATTCTTCGTACTTCAAGTTCGGACTGTGCGGTACAGGGATCTAGATGAGACATTGTGGGGACAGACCACGACAATTCCTGCCGTTCTTGCTGAACATCTGTGTTCTTATCTCCCTTTAACGACGGGAATACTGTCTTATCAAAGTGACAATCCTCAAATCTTGCTGTAAAGAGATCGCCGGTCAAGGGTTCCAGGTAGCGGACGATAGTTGGAGCTTCATATCCAACATATTACGCTGTGGCGGTGTAATAGGCACATAAATGGCACACCCAAAGATGCGTAAGTGCAAGATATCAGGCTCTTACCCAGTCACTAGCTGTAACGCAGAATAAGGTTGGGTGGCATTGGGTCGTATATGAATTAGCGTAGCTGCGTGCAGTATTGCATATCCTCAAGCGGAAACAGGGAGATTGGTGTGCATAACCAATGTCCGGGCTATCATTTGTAGTCGCTTAATAACAGCTTCTGCGAGACCATTTTGGGTGTGTACATAGAATAGTCATCGAACGTTTTCGATGTAAACTCCCCAGCACTATCGAGTCGAATTGACTTAATAGGGTAGTCCGGGTTAGTGAGCCCATAGACGGATAAGCTAGGAGTTTAGCATATGTAGCATTTCTAGTGGACAAAAGCGAGACATGTGACCATCGTGTCGACGCATCAACCAACACCATAAAGTACTTGAAAGGTCCGCAAGGTGGTTGAATTGGTCCACAGATATCCCATGCCATTAGATTCTCTGCAGGAACGGAATGAGTATTTTGGGATCCTTCGTGTAGGACTGTCTCGGTCCTAATTTCCCTAAGAAACAGGCTTTGCAAAATGAGTGGGGGGCCTTAGAAGTAACCAATAAGGATTTTGGTTGGGCCTGATTATCTGAACCTCTATTAGATGCAAAATTGGTAACTACATCACTTGCCATGGCGTCATGACCATAGGAAACATCATCCATGGTGTCATGGCCATGGGAGACTCCAACCATCACGTCATTAGAGGGGACAGCACCAACCCTAGGCGACGGCGCCAGAGGCGGTCACACTCAGTCCAGGAATCAACCGATGATTCTTGCTTCGTTTCGCTCAAAAGAATGGATGTCTGTGTGAAGTCTTTAACATACGGATCATCATATCACGACCAGGATGTCCTAGTCGGTCATGCCAAAGCCAATATGTGTCAGAATCCAAGAGATCTTCTGTTATCACATTATTGGATTCAATAGGTCTAATTGTAGTGACATAAAGTCCACTAGATTGACATATAAGCTTCTCTAAGATGCGCTTCCGTCCTCAATCATTAGAGGTAATGCAAATGAACTCTTTTCCGTTCTCTGTATGCATTTCCGCATGGAATCCATTGGCTCTGATGTCTTTAAAGCTCAATAAGGTTCAATCTACCCTAGGAGCCACTACTACAAAAAGTGCATCACACAACACTAATCACACAACAGAACAGAAATTGTCTGTTGTGTGTTTAAGTGAACTCTATTGTACAACGGTATTAGTGATGTTCTGTTGTGTGAATGTCAACAAAGTGATAACTTTTTTCTCAGTATTACATTGCACAACACAATTAAGTATTGTCCGTTGTCTGAGTCTTAAAAATTTAGCGGCAGATTTCCCTCCACTCTGGAGTCTTGTTGCCTCTTAAAATATGAAATTTGGGCTACTAGGTACAACGATGCTTGAGATTTCTGTTGCGTGATTGAAAATTGGGCGCCAAATTTTGAGGAAGCTTGCTTGAATATCTTCCACTAGATAGGTACATCTAGTGCAAGCTGTAGAAATTGGACAACGGATTTAAGCTATTCTGTTGTGTAAAGAAGGAATATAAGCGGCAACATTTTAAGCCAAAATGTTGTAGGAGGCATGTATCCAAATTTTGATTTTATGTAGTGCACTCATACAACAGATGGTGAGGTTTATGTTGTGGGAGTGACTTTGAGAATTTTTTTTAAGTTTAATTGTCATGCCACATCGTGTCCGAAAGAAAGAAGAAAACAAAACAAAACCTCTCAGACTTTCTCGACCCTCTCTCTTGACATACAAACTGTCGACTCTCAGAATAGCCTCTTGACCCAAATTCTCTTTGTCACTGTTCTCCTATTCACCAAGTCCACCCCCAATTCCCTCTACCTCTACTTCGATTTACTTATCCTTGAAACCCTAATTCACTTATTAGGGTTCGCTCTTCATCTTTGATTGAAATTAATCTCATTGGTGGGACATGATGAGATGAGCAAGTGGTAGAGTGGAAGTAGCCTCAACCTTACTTTATTGTGAGGATTTGATTTTCGGAGAATCTCTTAAAGACAAACAAAACTTGCTTCTTTGATGTTTCAGGCTTAAGCTTGTTCCAGCACCAACCAAGACTCCAAGTATGTGATGAAAAAATAGTTGTGTTTCAAGAAATCTCTGTTGGAATCCCAATTGTCAAGCATTTCCTACCTGCCTTTTAATCGATCATATAGATTATTTCAATTTCTTTTTCATACATTTGTTGCTTGTTAGATCTTTACGATATAGCTACTGATTCATAATTCATCTCCAGTTCAGTTCAGTTATTCAATTCAAATCATTCGATGGCTAGAGGGAAGAAGGTAGTTGCTCAACCTCATCTAATCGCTTCGGGCCTTGAAAACTCTTCAACCACAACCTCACCTTCAGTTCCTCTTCAAATTGAAGCCCTTCCTCCAACAAATTCAAGCCAGCAAGCTCCTACGGGTTCAAGCTAGCAAGTTCCTACTCCTGCAAGTAATGAAGCTCCTGCGCAACTCAAAGTGATCCTTCTAATCTGGTTAGTTCAACAACTATTAAGCGTAGTTTTGTTTGGGAACACTTTAAGGAGTATGATAAGGTTGAGGAGGGAAAAGATGCTGAAGGGAATGACATAGATATTGTTAAGAAACGAGCTTATTGTATTTACTGTCCTAGAGGAAAAATAGGAGACTTTCTAGTGGATAGTTCTAAAAATGGGACTTCGGGGATGATTAGACATATTAATCAATTCTGTAGGTACTATCTTCCAAATGTAGTAAGAGCCAGAGGGTTCTTGTGGGTGATAAGTCTCTGGGAAACAAACTTACTGCAGTAGCTTATGATCAAGATGACTATCTAGATGCTTGCGTCGAAATGATTGTCATAGATGAGTTGCCTTTTACCTCTGTTAAGAAGAAAGGTTTTAACCGGTTTTGTACTAGAGTGTGCCCTTAGTTTAAAGTACCCTATCGTAGGAAACTAGTTAGAAACTTCCTAAGCATGCATGATGCATAGAAAAAAGAATTGTCCAAAACTATGAAGAATTATAGAGTGTGTTGTGATCACAACGGACACTTGGATTGGTGTCCAAAACATCAATTATATGGTGCTTACTACCCATTTTATTGATGTTGATTGGAAGATGCACAAGAGGGTTATAAATTTTTGTGTTATCCAAAACCCATAGGCAGACTTATAGAGTCTTGTTTATTGCAGTGGGAGATTGAGAAGGTGTGCACCATAACTATTGATAATGCATCTGCAAATAAGTAGGCTTTAGAGTGGCTTAGATCAAAGATGAATAATTGTTCATCTTACAAAACAGTTTTAGGTGGTAAATACATGCATGTGAGATACACATCTCACATAACCAATTTGATAGTAGGGCACGGCTTGAAAAGGCTACAAAAGAGTGTTTTAGCCATTAGCAATGTTGTTAAGTATGTTAGGTCTTCACCTAATAGAATAGACAGCTTTAGGAAAGCTGTCGAGAAGGAAAAGCTTCCTCTTAAAGGGCTGGTTTGTCTAGTGTTAGCCAAATAGCCACCCTCAAGTATAAGGGGTACAAGTAATAGTATAGGGATTTAAGAAAGGTTGTCGAACCCACGAGGATTGGATTCCTTTCACTAGCTAGGGTGTTAACCTAAGGACAGCTAGAATATGCAAATGTACAATCATAAACCTAAATTCACAAGAAAATCTAGGCTCATGGTGAGTATGTGCATTGTGGTGGTAGTGAAATTGTTTGTTGGATAGAGTGGTGAACCAAATTAAAATAAATGCTCAAATATAAAATAAACTAGTAAAATAATGGATGAAGTTAGGGGTTGGATTGTCTACCACTAACCTCCCTTGCAAGTATTGAAGTTCAAATACAAGTGATGCTATTCTAATTTCCCAATTACCCTCTTTGCATCCGGATAAGACTACAAAGGCTTAAACTCCTTTAATGGTATCAATTCCAACCGGATAAGTCTAGAATTAACTACCTAAGAACAAATCATATTACCGGTTAAGTCTCAATTCATTGTTCCTAGATGCATAAAGCTTTGAGTTTAGATAATCATGCAAGCAAACCAATCCTAGATCTAGGTGATTTTAACTCACAACCTTCACATGCACATAGAGGATGCTATCATGCTATCAATGCTCAAGGTTAACTACTCCCTAAACACTTTTTCATGAGATGACAAACACAACACATCCAAAGTAGTTAAGTTTGAATGAATGCATTCACTTCTTGAATTAGCATATGAAGATGAAAATCACAAATAACATCAAATGTCAATTAAAACATCAATTCATACAAGTTTGGCTAGGGCTTTCAACCCTAGCCCCAACAAAGTACTACTCACTCATAATTACATATACTAACTTCATAATCAAATTAAACACCAAAATATAATCTAGAGAAAAAGGGATAGAGTTGGCTTAGTGGTGTGTCGGATGGTCCCCAAGCTCACGTCTTGGTGGTGATGGTGGTGGTGGTGATTCCCTCTCCTTCTTGCTCTTGAAGATTTGATGATAAAAGATAGTGAAGCTTGTATTATGTATTGTGTGAATAGGTGGACTAGATGGAGAAAATGATGATAGAAAAGAGAGTGGAGAAATGATGTAGTAGTGATGGTGTTAATGGAGGTAGAGGATAAGAAATGGTGGTGGTGATGGAGGAGATAGAGTAGTATGGATAGTATGAGTTTGGATTTTGGGAGGTGGAGATGGAGGTTTTGTGAAGGAGATGAAGAGAGAAAGAAGATGTTATGGATTAAGGAATTGGTGATTTTCTTCTTTGTTGTAGCCTCTATTTATAGGCTACCAAGCAAAACTATTTGGCTTTAAACAAATTATGATGGGTTAGGTTTAAGCATTTAAACACTAACGGAATTTGTTAGGTTTGAATATTTAAACACTAATGGAATTTGTTAGGTTTGAGTCACTTTCTACTCATTTTTCCTTCAATTAATTCTCCACCAAGACTTCAGATTTTGCCCGTGACTTCTTCATATGAAATGATCCACCATGAGTGTAGATCATTGTGTCAAATTTTCAGAATTTATTTCCATGCCATTGGGCCGAAATCGTTGCTGGACTCCTTACAGGTCCAGTTTTCCAGTTTTGCTTCTGCATAAAATTGGGCTGACTGTTTGAAGGCCTTCCACTTCTATTTGGCTCTTGCACTCTTCATAAAAAATGTTTCTTAGGATGTCTAGAATGGATCTGGAAGGTTTCAGCTCATTTGAAGTTCATTTGGTCAGGTGGTCGCTCCTTCTTCCTTGCTTGGCTTGGTTTCTCCTAGCCGGAGTAGGAAAATGTGTAAAGTTGACATTTTTAGTGCATTTCCATTTTTCTCCATCATTTTCTAGCATGATAAGGAAAACATAATAAATATATATAAATAAACACAAAGGTTAAGCAAAAGTACAAGATTAGGGAAATAATGAAATTGGATTAGTCAACATTAAATTTAGACTTTAGAACAAGTAATTTCCATGTTTTAGGAGACAAATATGTATATGAATTATGATCCAACAAATACCCCCAAACTTGAACTTTGCTTGTCCTCAAGCAAACTAACCCAAATCCGACACTACAACAACTACCTAATCCTTCCAACAATTTCCTCAAATAACACAATATAGATAGGGCATGAAAATCAAGTTAGGTTTTAAACTTCATGGATTATGGATCAAATGCTTGCGTTTTGAAATGTGTAGCATGTCTCTAATTTGTCATTTCAACGTACCAAAATTGAGAATGCATGTCAAACCATGTTAACCATAAACTCACAAGATATTCACTCTATTTTTCACACAAGTGTTTATGGGTTAACTAATCTACACTCAAAACAATCTCATGCAATACCGCCATATGCTTGCTCTTCAATCTTATCTCCACTTATCAACAAAATCACATCTTGGATGAAAAATGGCTTTTATTGGATGTAATGAGGCTCAAGGTGAGGGGTTAAAGAAATGAAATGGAATGGAATAACAATTTTCAAGCAACTTAATAAGCAACAATCTTTTTGAGATTAAGAACTTAAGAACTAAAGATGCTCAAAATTTCCACTTTCTCACCACTCCCCTAAACTTAAACAAAAACTAATTGAAATGAAATGACATTCCTTTGAGATTTTTTTTTTTTTTCTCTTTTTTTTTTTCTTTTTTTTTTTATACTACTTTTTTTTTTTTTTTTTTTCTTTCACTAATATTAAGTAAAATTGCAAAACAAAGAATACCCCCACACTTATTCTTTTCCGAGTACCCCCAAACTTGTTTATTTTAGCATCATGACACAAATAATCTCGTATTGCTCATTAAGAAAACTTGAAAGGGTAAGGCAAGTGTTTAAGTTAAGGGTAAACATTTATGGTGTGAAGAATTGAAAGGCTAACATAAAGGCTCAAATGGCAATCTAAGGATATTCAATCTTTTTGGGACATACTCATTTGGCCATGGTGGATTCCTAATTGCCTAAATCATTTTCAAGATGTAAAATTGAGACAAAGAGTTTCGAAAGATATGAAGCAAGTTCTAGAGATGCAAAGCAAATGAGATGTTCACTCATGAAGAAATTAGTGCTTAGAACTATGCATGCACTTCAATTAAGCTCAAATCTCACTATATGGCATGTAATAGCTCCCACAAGTCTCACTATGCTTCTCTAGCTCAATATATTGATATGACAAATATGGATATAAATGAAATCAAACACTTGATCCATAATGGTTTATTTTGAAAAATAAAGCTCATAAGACCCAACCATTCTTTCTAGCCCACATTTATATTAAGCTCAAGTTCATCATTGGTGTTGGAAGGAACCTAGAATAAACACAAAAAGTACTAGAAAAACTAATTTTTTTTTTTTTTTAAATATTAAACACTAACACAAATTCCCCCCACACTTAAATCTAACATTGTCCTCAATGTTAAAATGATGCTCTTAAAAGCTCTTCAACGAAACATTCAAGCATGGATGGAGTAAAACTAAACAACTTTACATAATTACTAAAACAAAACAAGTAAACACAAACTAAATGCAAGAGTTTAGAAAAGCTCCCCTTTGAAGACCATAATACTCTCTACAAGTCACCAACAAACAAGGCGTCAAAGCCTTGCAATCCAAGCTCATGAACTTTGGTGTTGCTTCAAAAATGACATCTTTCCTTCTTCATCATCATCTCTTATTCAAAAACTTTTTATTCATGCTTGGCTACCTCCAAGTAGGGCTTTGTTTTTTAGGACTTCTAGCCGGTCCTTAGAAGTTACCACCACTTGTTAGGGAGGATACTTCTTGTGCAAGACCACCGTACTATTTGGAGCCAAAGGACTTCTTGATTTGTCATAGAGGCAAGAACAAAAGCAACCCATGAATTCTCCAATGTTTGACCAAAGGAGTGGCTTTCTTCTAGTCTTCCTCTTCTTTGCAATGGATCTTCCAAGTATCCTTCTTGACTCCTTCTTCAAAGTTGATGTGGACTTGATACTTGGAGAAGGAGTAGGTGGTAGAGGTATGTGAGAGTGAGGCGGAAGGTTGTGAACAAGTGTACGACTTCCTTTCCAATCCTTCACTTCATCATAGAAGCATTGAGCACTAAATGGTGGATTGAAAGGTAAAAGTACCTTGATCTCAATACTTTTTTCATTGTGAACATGAGTGCTCAATGTTCTATCTTGCTCCTTGGGAAATTCTTGATGGTGCTCCTTGGATGGTGGAGGAAGGAAAATCCTTGATTCTTCAACTTCTTCTTCATGACAAGGCATGGAAGGACTTTCTCCATCTTGGAGAGTCTTGACGTCATTGGTGGAGGGATCATGGTGCATGACTTCAATTGTTGCATATTTCTCCTCAAAGTGCTCATCATCTTCTTCAAAATTATCTTTAACAACAAGCCCCCTTGCTTTCCAAAATTGAACAAAACCATCAATGCTTTGCTTCATTTCTTCTTTGCTCATTTGACGGCTCCCATAACCAAGTGGTTCTTCTTGTATATCTACATCATCATCTTGAACTTGAATAGGGAACTCTTGCTCATGATGTGGAATATACAATTCTTCATTTGAGGTTGACTCCACTTGATCAAGGAAAACTTGTGGCTCTTGCAAGGTGGTAGATGATTGCTCTAATGCATAATGAAGTTTGAGTTGATCAATCTCTTCATCCATTCTTGCATTGGAAGCTTTCATCTCGGCAATGGCTTCTTGAAGTAGAGATCTTAGAGACTCATCTTTTCCTTCTTCTTGAGGATATGCTTGGGATGCCATAGTCTCTTGATGCATGCTCATTTCATACTCATACTTTTGCATGAACTCCGGGTACTCAAATCTCAAGACACAATCAAGAGGTGAGTGTTGTGGAGATCCACACAAAGCACAAATATGGTTGAAAGGCATGTGACTTTGGGTGTAAGGCTCCCATTGTTGATAAAGTTCACCATTATAGCTTTGTTGCTCAAACTCTCTTGGATCATTCCATCCTTGGTTCCATCCATCCATAGTTTGAAGAAATTATATATCTACCTATAGATTCCCAAAGGAGAATTAGAAACTAGAACTAAAATAAAATGCAAGGTTTATACAAAAATTAAAAATTGTGACAATTTTTTTTTTTTTTTTTTTTAAAGTTCTAATTTTTTTTTTTTTTTTTTTTTTTTCACAAATTTCTACCAACTTCTAATCCAAAAGAAATAAATCTAAGTACCAAATATTTAATTTTGCAACTAGAAAGTGAAATTACAATAAGTAATAAGCAAATAGAAAATAGGCAAGATTAATTCTTTTTTTTTTTTTTTTTTTTTTTTTTTCAACATGCTCATAATTTATCCTTTTCTTACCACAATTTACTAATTTACTTACCCAAAGTACTTACCACAATTTCGAAAATAAGGTGACTACCACAAAAACTAACAAAACAAAGAAAATAAGAACACAAGTTGAAACACAAGAAAAGAAAATTTTCTAGCTTCCCCAAAGGCAAACCGAGCTAGGAATCGGATTTTACACCAATCCCCAGCAACGGCGCCAAAAACTTGTTAGCCAAATAGCCACCCTCAAGTATAAGGGGTACAAGTAATAGTATAGGGATTTAAGAAAGGTTGTCGAACCCACGAGGATTGGATTCCTTTCACTAGCTAGGGTGTTAACCTAAGGAGAGCTAGAATATGCAAATGTACAATCATAAACCTAAATTCACAAGAAAATCTAGGCTCATGGTGAGTATGTGCATTGTGGTGGTAGTGAAATTGTTTGTTGGATAGAGTGGTGAACCAAATTAAAATAAATGCTCAAATATAAAATAAACTAGTAAAATAATGGATGAAGTTAGGGGTTGGATTGTCTACCACTAACCTCCCTTGCAAGTATTGAAGTTCAAATACAAGTGATGCTATTCTAATTTCCCAATTACCCTCTTTGCATCCGGATAAGACTACAAAGGCTTAAACTCCTTTAATGGTATCAATTCCAACCGGATAAGTCTAGAATTAACTACCTAAGAACAAATCATATTACCGGTTAAGTCTCAATTCATTGTTCCTAGATGCATAAAGCTTTGAGTTTAGATAATCATGCAAGCAAACCAATCCTAGATCTAGGTGATTTTAACTCACAACCTTCACATGCACATAGAGGATGCTATCATGCTATCAATGCTCAAGGTTAACTACTCCCTAAACACTTTTTCATGAGATGACAAACACAACACATCCAAAGTAGTTAAGTTTGAATGAATGCATTCACTTCTTGAATTAGCATATGAAGATGAAAATCACAAATAACATCAAATGTCAATTAAAACATCAATTCATACAAGTTTGGCTAGGGCTTTCAACCCTAGCCCCAACAAAGTACTACTCACTCATAATTACATATACTAACTTCATAATCAAATTAAACACCAAAATATAATCTAGAGAAAAAGGGATAGAGTTGGCTTAGTGGTGTGTCGGATGGTCCCCAAGCTCACGTCTTGGTGGTGATGGTGGTGGTGGTGATTCCCTCTCCTTCTTGCTCTTGAAGATTTGATGATAAAAGATAGTGAAGCTTGTATTATGTATTGTGTGAATAGGTGGACTAGATGGAGAAAATGATGATAGAAAAGAGAGTGGAGAAATGATGTAGTAGTGATGGTGTTAATGGAGGTAGAGGATAAGAAATGGTGGTGGTGATGGAGGAGATAGAGTAGTATGGATAGTATGAGTTTGGATTTTGGGAGGTGGAGATGGAGGTTTTGTGAAGGAGATGAAGAGAGAAAGAAGATGTTATGGATTAAGGAATTGGTGATTTTCTTCTTTGTTGTAGCCTCTATTTATAGGCTACCAAGCAAAACTATTTGGCTTTAAACAAATTATGATGGGTTAGGTTTAAGCATTTAAACACTAACGGAATTTGTTAGGTTTGAATATTTAAACACTAATGGAATTTGTTAGGTTTGAGTCACTTTCTACTCATTTTTCCTTCAATTAATTCTCCACCAAGACTTCAGATTTTGCCCGTGACTTCTTCATATGAAATGATCCACCATGAGTGTAGATCATTGTGTCAAATTTTCAGAATTTATTTCCATGCCATTGGGCCGAAATCGTTGCTGGACTCCTTACAGGTCCAGTTTTCCAGTTTTGCTTCTGCATAAAATTGGGCTGACTGTTTGAAGGCCTTCCACTTCTATTTGGCTCTTGCACTCTTCATAAAAAATGTTTCTTAGGATGTCTAGAATGGATCTGGAAGGTTTCAGCTCATTTGAAGTTCATTTGGTCAGGTGGTCGCTCCTTCTTCCTTGCTTGGCTTGGTTTCTCCTAGCCGGAGTAGGAAAATGTGTAAAGTTGACATTTTTAGTGCATTTCCATTTTTCTCCATCATTTTCTAGCATGATAAGGAAAACATAATAAATATATATAAATAAACACAAAGGTTAAGCAAAAGTACAAGATTAGGGAAATAATGAAATTGGATTAGTCAACATTAAATTTAGACTTTAGAACAAGTAATTTCCATGTTTTAGGAGACAAATATGTATATGAATTATGATCCAACATCTAGATGCCTCAACTAGATGAAAATCAACTTATCTAATGTTGGAGGCAGCCTTGAAATTCAAGAAGGCTTTTGCAAGGATGGAGGAAGATGATGATGATGAGCTTTATCTAGGTTATTTCAAGGAACCAAAGGAGGAATATGATGAGGACGGCAATGTCGTCCCTAGTAAGAACAAAAGAAATAGAGTTGGACTTCCAGAGCAACCAGATTGGGACAAGGCTGAGATTTTTGTTGATCTGCTTTGAGTTTTTTATGATGTGACGCTTACAGTTAGTGCAAGCTTGCATCCAACTGTGCATACAACATTCCATGATGTTGTTACTAAGGAGAGAAACATAGAAAACCTCTTCATTGCACCCGAGATGGCAACTGGTTCCGACACTGAAAATGTATTAACAGATATGGCTGCAAATATGAGAAGCAAATTCTTGAAGTACTATGGTGGCTTTACAAACATGAACCACTTGGTTATTGTTGGAATTGTACTGGATGCAAGATTCAAGCTTAGAAACTACACACATTTCTTGAAGGAAGAGGGTATGGAGGATGTCGATGTGCAAAGCAGAACCAATGAGATTAGATCTCTGTTAATGGCACTATATGATGAGGTATAGCTCTTTTTATTTCAGTGTTTTAAACATTTGATTTTCTGATCTTATGAGTATTAATACTGATTTTATGTGTTTATGCATGTTCTTACTTTATAGTATGTACCGATCGTAGATGGTAGGAGACATATGCATAGACATCCAAGCCCTACGAGTTTAGGCAGCACAATCACTAGTAGAAGCAGCAATACGAGGGGTGGGGTGAGGGGTCAGTCGCTAAACTCATCGAGAAATGTGGTCCAAGAGAGTGAAGAGGCTGTAATGGCACATGAAGTTGATCAGTATCTAAATGCTCCCCTAGAGTTTGTTGAGGAAGAGGAAGATGGTTTCGACATTTTGTGTTGGTGGAAGATAAATGGACCTAAGTTTCCTGTGATGACAGCAATAGCAAGAGATGTACTTGCCATTCAAACATCCATAGTTGCATCGGAGTCTACATTTAGCACTGGATGCAGAGTGATTGATGCATTTAGGAGTTCATTGAGTCCTAAAATAGTGGAGGCTTTAATCTACATGCAGAAGTGGATTGGATGTTGGGAGATGATATTGCTCAAGAGGAAGATGAGCCTACAATTGAGAATACATAGTTCTATGAGTAGGCTGAGAAAGGTACTTTGATCAGTTTCAATTTTTTATCTTTTTTTTTTTTTTCTGTTTTCTTACATGTATTTTTTCTATTACTGACTTGAATGCTGACTTAGATCATGAGAGCACTGCCTCAAGCAGAAACACACGTTCAACAATCCCAAAAGCAAATGGGAAAGGAAAGGCTTCAGTGGTAAATCTTGACTAATTCATTTATGAGGTTGTGAGATTGAGTGTGATGAACTGATGAAGGTTTTCTCAGATGTGTTTAATAGTTCAAGACTTGTAGTTAACTAATTTTTATCATGTAATGGTTTGTAGACTTTAAATTTCATGTTTCAGACTTTAAATTTCTTGTTTCAAACCTACTGAACTTATTGTTGAATTGGTTTCTGTGTTTATTCACTTACTGAACTTATTGTTGGTCTGCTAAATTGGTTTGTATTTTGTTTAAC